>NC_137609.1:12821937-12966937 GCF_963280865.1 Gymnoscopelus braueri | reverse complement strand
TACTTAAGTACAGTACTTGAGTAAATGTACTTAGTTACTTTACACCACAGGCTACAGGAGAAGGAGGCCAGCAAAAAGCAGAGCATCAAAATTGAGGAAAGTTCAACTTTGACACTGCCGCTGTGTGGCAGCCAACCAGAAGTCTGCTGTGCTCTGAACTGAAGTAGGTGCAGACTAGGCATATACCCTCCACACCTCAGAAATGGACTTTTATTGATAAGAAAGTTTAAAACAAGCAGTTGTATGTGTGAAAGTAATCAAGATTGAGCAACTGTATTAAATGTATTATTTATACATTTTCTTACCTAAAATGTATAAATAATTTACCAACAAGCCGCTTGAGGCGAGCATTCACTGTCTGTAGTTCTCCTTCCTGTCTGTAGTGAGCTCTGTCTCCTGCCAGGTAGCCTCGGAAACCCATGCCTTTTTTTTTGTTTCAAAAGAAAAAAAGCCTGGGGGAACCTTGCAGGAACGGTGGTTTAGGAGTGGGAGTGAACCTTGTTATCTCCTAACCAATAAGAGTGCAGAGGGGCGTTGCTCTAAATTTGGTGATGTCAGCGTGTTCCGTGCACAGGCCGGGGGGGGGGGAGGCGGGGACATAGATTGGTGAAGCAATAGGAAGCGGCGCTGGTACCGAGCGCAAGGCTTTGGCTCCGCCCTTCAAGACCTTCGATAGGGCTGGCTACTCCAGTCTACCTGCCAGGTGCAGCTGCTGGCTTTGATCTGCTCAGAGCAGTACTCTCACTGGACCACCACTCCCTGATTTATGAGGGTGTGACTCATACCTCGGACACGCCCCTTTTTATTGCATTTTGCGAATGTCTGCACTATGGACATTAGCTCGCAGCTGCCGGTGCTGGTGTCCTAAGGAGGCTAAACTGTTAAGTCTCTGTCTTGTTTTTGAGAGTGATGTGGGGTGTCTTTGACGACATATATTACGGTGGTTTATCTTTCTGAGCATGCTGCTTTTAGTGTTGAAAGGACAGTGAAAATAGACAGGAAACCAATAACAGAGAGAATTCCCTGTTGCAGTTAAGGTAGGCCTCAACAGCTCAGAGTGAAGTTGATATAAAAAAAAGAAAATGTTGTGTATGCCAATTTTTGGGTTACTTAAATATAAATAGTTTCTTTTATTTTAATTCATTTTATCCCACGATTTTGCAACCCCATTTTTTTCACCCAGTGCCAATTGTCTAGGTAATCCTGGGCGCTACACTCCCTCTGCCAGCCTAGGGAGAGCCCAGAGCCGAGCTCATGCCTACTTCAATGCATGAGAGCTAACAAGCCTTCTTATCACCCGACAGGGGGGAGTTTCCCCGGTTGGACGTAGCGCGTGGAAGGAACACGTTATTCCAACCAGTTCCTTTCCCCTCCATCAGGCGCCCCGGCTGACCAGGAGGAGGCAGTACAGAGACCTGGATTACAGCATGTTTTTGTGAGGGTACCAACCCTAGGGGACACAGGGAGAACATGCAAACTCCACACAGAAAGGCCGTTTCACCAACCCCACCTTGGGTATGGGCACTGATGAGGAGGAGAGGACACGCCCCCAGCGCCAACAGCGTCCCAGGCGGGAATCGAACCCAGGAGGCGACAGCGCTACCGACTGCGCCACCGTGCCCCCATAAATATAATAGTTTCAACCTTGTTGTGGTTGGTATCATTGTATCAGAGAGAGAGATGCCAGTGTGTTTGAGTATATCATGGCAGAACATGAGGTTTATAGAGGAGAGCAAAGCAATGGTGGGCCTTGGGCTGGATGGAGTCATGGCTCCAGTAATAGAGCAGATTTATGTTCAGTTATAACTGATGGAGCAAGCTGAAAGGCCCCAGGTTTGACCATTGCACTCTATTGTGAGTTTTAGAAGGCCATAGCTCAAAGTGATGAGAAAATACACTGTTGAGACTAGAGTAGTCTACGAGAGTTAAGGTCTGTGTGTGTGTGTGTGTGTGTGTGTGTGTGTGTGTGTGTGTGTGTGTGTGTGTGTGTGTGTGTGTGTGTGTGTGTGTGTGTGTGTGTGTGTGTGTGTGTGTGTGTGTGTGTGTGCGTGCGTGCGTGCGTGCGTGCGTGCGTGCGTGCGTGCGTGCGTGCGTGCGTGCGTGCGTGCGTGCGTGCGTGCGTGTGTGTAGGGGGGGGGGGGGGGGGGGTACTTTGCTTCATGTCTCATTTCAGCACAGCAATATTATTCCTCATTAGTGAACAGATTACAAGCTTCAATGAACAGGGTTTTTTATTTATTTTATAATTTGTCTCCCAACTTGCCTTTGTCCTGACACAAAGGCGCACACATACACTCGCGCATATGCACACACACACACACACACACACACATGCGCGCGCGCCACCAAAGAATTTTATCTCTCTCTTCTCTCACTCTCTCTCTCACCCTCTCTTTTATTTTTTACTTTGCCTGATTTCTTTCAGCTCTAGCATCTTTCGCTGTCTGTTCATTCTGAGAGTAGGACAGACATAGCATCCTGAATGAGTTCTAGTCTGGGGCTGTGCATGCTGTCTGTCTCAATATTTCCATGCAGATGTCTATTTCTGGCGAAAGAACACAAATCCAGCTTCATCTCCAGGACTGTAAATATTTTCTTTAATTAGAGAAGGTTGCCTGTTGGATGAGTCTCTCTCTCTATACATGTCTGTCTGTCTGTCTGTCTGTCTGTCTGTCTGTCTGTCTGTCTGTCTGTCTGTACAGTGCACAGTGGATTACCAAACTGATCATTACCGCAAGAGCTGTTCTTGTAAAAACGTGTGCACCTACTAGTATGAAGCACGGCTTTGCCGTTTCCCTCCATCTCTCTTTCTCTGGCTGTGGTACATTCTAACAGCAATGATTTGATTGGCTTAACCCCCCAGCATTTCAGTACAGCAATTATATAATGAAGAAACGCCCTGTCTGCCTGGATGTAAAAAAGGAGAAAAAAAAGAAAGAAAAGAAAAACGATTGGAGGATTGGCTTAATAATTGAATCCTGCAGCATCGATGAGAGACAAAGGTGTCTGTGTGAACCAGATGTTCTTCACTGAGCTTTGACTCCGTTCGCATCTTAATCCGCGCACCGTTTCCCTCCACGGCGGCCAGGGGTCGTGACCTATGTGCAGTCAGAGTAGGGTACTGTTTCACATCGCAGTAGCACACGTGGGGAGTCAGGGTCACCTTTAAGCAGCTGTTGAGGCGGGGGCTGCTGCCAGTGCAGTCAGACTTGGGTCAGTATGAAGCAGGTGCTTGCTGAAGGGGGGGGGGGGGGGCATGTCATATCCTCTTCGCGCTGACTAAATACTGGCACCTCTGTCGAGAGACCCCCCGTCTGCGAGTGTGACAGCAGAAGGCTGGCTGTTCCGCAGCTGCCATTGTGTGGTTTCTGTGGCAGTGAATTTTTGCCGCGTGCGTGACGGCTGTGACAAGCCGCCGTATAGGACCGACAGAGTCACATCGAGTGTTCCGATCTGCTTAGATATGTCAGCTGTTGCCATACTGTCCGTTATTACAGCTACCTGCCACGCGTAGTATAGGGCACATGAGTGCCACACGAGTAGGGGCAAAAAGAATTATGAAGGACAAACATCATCCTAGAAGCAGACTGTTTGTGATGATGCAAAAATGGTAAGCGCTGGAGATGTCTCACAGCCTAGGGCTCTAGGCTCGGAAAGAGGTTTTTCCCTGCGGCTGTCAGAGCCCTGAATTTCGGGGTAGATAATGCCGGCAGTGTGGCATTGGAGCATGTTATTATTCATTAACCTTACCAGGTTGACAAACTAGACATATAGTTTTCCTATGTTCTGGACACTTTATTGTGTAGATATCCATAGACATTCTACCCGGAAATACCGCTCTACACGTTTGTTTACAAACATTCAGTTTTTTTGTGCGACACTATCGTATGACAAAGTATAACATTGAGCTTAAGTGGATTTATACAAAGTATAATAAAATCAGGCTACCGTGTCTGCATGGAAATGGTCACATTCATCAAGATGTTTTATTTTGGCTGGATAGTTTGAAGTGCTTCTGTGCTCAAAGCCAAATTCAATAACATTTCACGATGAGTCACTCTTGACACTGAACTCGGTAGGTAAATGTGGGTGCTATATGGGGCCAATCATCTGAGTGCAATTTAGGCTCCAACAGAAACCCATTTAAAACTTGATTGTGGTAGTTCACATTTGCAGTAGCAAGGAAAGCAGTTCAATTCCACATTGAAAAGAAGTATCGAAAGAAACATTACAAAATGATGGAATTGTGACCCAGACAATTTTATTTAAGCATCCCCTGGAATTTCCATTAGTAAAACACAATAACATAATTCCTTATCAACGTAATGTACTGTGTTACATCACAGCAGCCCATAATTCCCATTAAATGCTGGAACACATGTGTTCAGCATCAAATAAAAATAAACTGATGTGTTGTACATTATTAAACCTTTGGTATTTGAGGTTTCAATGTGCGTCAATGGCAGAAACTGTAAATCCGTCTACACAGATTGTAAACCATTTAATCGATGTGATTGTTAAATAGGTTTGGGGTTTGGGGAAAAACTAAAGGATTTCCTTTGCTGAGTCGCAATATGGTCATTCAGGAAATAATGGGGTAGTTAGAAATAATGTACATGTTATTGAAGTGGTAAGAAACCTAAACCAGTATGGCATGCATTTATGTATGTCAGACAAGCAATTTTCACATAAACTATGCACAACAATCCTATATTAAAATTGGTTACTGGGAGGGCCGGCCAGCTGCCGGACCATGGCCACGTCACTCTGACTCAGACATAACTATAAACAAACCCCATACAGCCATACAGTATATAGGCATGTCAATATGACTCAGACATAACCATAAACAAACCCGATATACACATATATAGGCATATATGGAGATCCGGTTGTCCAGAGCCGCAGGTCCGACCGCTATGTCCATATATGGTGATGTACATATATGGGACCGACGACTTCAAACTCGTCGCAGGCATCATCAGTCACACATTTAATGTCCCTTGAATGATTCCAATGAAAATATATTCCAAAGGAATCTAGCAATATTCAGCCAAAACTGAAAATGTTCTGTCTGTCCAAAAATCAAGTAATCCTTCCTAAAGTCCCCAAAGAAAAATAGCAATGCATTGCATGAAAAGAAACTTTATAATCCTCTCACCCAACCTCTATGTCTATCTAGGAAGCCCTCACAGCCTCACTTCCTGGAACTTTAAAAAAAAAAAGTATTCGCTTCAGGCATTTATTGATAGTTTTTAAGTTTTTAAGTGAAGATGGACTGGAAAGAGGGAGAGAGAGACGGGGAGAGACACGCAGCAAAGGTCGGTCGGGAACGGGATTCGAACCTGGGACACGTTGTCAGGCTATCAGAGCCTAGGTGCCCGGACTGCTAGGTCAGCGGTCCGGGCCCACTTCTGTTCGTTGTACCTCACGTCCTGGAACCTTTCTGCAAAACAACACAATTTTCCCATAACCTACATTTAGGTGTTAAATGTTCAACTGTGTTGATGATTGGAGTGAAGCATGATGCTGTGAAGGCTGCAGCATACTCCAACTGAACAAGAGCGTTTTTTCTCGTCTGCGGCAGGGCTCGTCGAGCCGAAAAACGTTGACGGAGGACAAAACTATTTCATACACCCTACGGCTCAGCTCTAACTTGTGAATGTTTGACCCTGTCCACTCAGTGGTCCGTTTCATTAATGAATTGCCATCTGGTCGTGTGCTGTATGTAGTCTCTTAGGGAGGGATTATCCTCAGTCAACCTTTTTTCAAAACTCCATGGTACATTTCCAGACATCCCACCTCTCCCGGAAGTTCCGGGAGTCTCCTGGGAATTAGCGTCCACTCCCGGACACCCGCGAGCTGCCATAAATCTCCCGCAAATGCCGACCAGGTGACCAAATGATGGATTTGCGGGAGAACGGTTTCTATTTACTGCTCAGTGCTCAGATCCGGTCTAGAGACCGGCTACTGTCTCTGTAATTCGGGATGTCTGCGTTTCTGACAGATTGCCGAAATGAAATCTAAATCACAAACGCATTGAGTGGCTGATAAACAGTGGTGGAAAAAAGTACAAATTTTTTTTACTTTAAAAGTAGCAATTGCAATGTAGAAATACTCTGTTAGATACTCTGAAGTGGTTAATGTATGTTTTGTAATAATAATCAAAAACAAAAAAGTAGCTAGTAACTAAAGTTTTCAAATAATTGTAGTGGAGTAAAAGTTCAATATTTGCCTCTGAGATGTAGTGGAGTAGTAAAAGTAAAAGTATTGAAAATTGGAAATACTCCAGTACAAATACCTCAAAATTGTACTTAAGTACAGTACTTAAGTAAATGTACTATAGTTACTTTCCACCACTGCTGATTAATCACACACAAATCTTGGAAGTGCCAAGAACTGTCGCACTGAATGTCGGCCGAAGTTCTTTTGATATCATTTTGCTCTCATTGAAGTGCCAAAGCCAAAGAGAGCTCTTGTTCGGTTGCAAGCATTAAGACAAGCCTCTCCACTCCTGAAGCCACTTCATCAACTCAGTTTTCAGCTACATTTGGATGCTTCAATCTTAATGATACATCCAATAACCACTGCACTCAAGACAATTAAAATCCCATTTGTCATTTCCTTAAGGAAACGACACAGCAGGGTTTACGGTAAATCCCTCCTACTGTACACACTGCTAATGGGAAATGTCATTGCGATGGCATCCACTTGGGAGAGCAGGGGACTGTTCATCAAGCTTTGTCACCATGCAGAGCTGGTTGGAAACACTACACAAAATTCAAGATTTGTATCGTTGCGTACAAGAACGCAAGAGTAAAACAATCTTTGGTTTTGGTTCCTCAACATTGTAGCAGCAATAAAAACAACAACAATACAAATAAATAATTAAGAAAGGCATCAATAGTAGGTATAGAAGGTACAAAATAATAATTAGCAAAGTACATGTACTTGAGGGTGCTGTGTGCATGGTTCCTACTGTAATTCTAAATATAATCCATGTATAATCCATATAGGAATCTATATAATAACCGTGTCTTACCCATTTGCAACTGTTTTAACTGATTGATGTTAACATGCAATTGTTTTAACGGTTTGTGTCAACTTTATTGTTTTTCTTGTTACTCTTATGTTATTTGTATGTGTGTAATCTCGGCATCATTGTAAATGAGGGTCTCCCTCAATTGATCTCTCCGAGAATCTTAAATAAAGGTTGAATGAATGTTATATCATAGTGTAGTCTCTGCAATAGTGAGATCTTGACGGGGATTTTCATGATGATCATCAGAATTAGAATTACTACTTTGGTCATTTCATTTAATATATCGTTACTGTTGAGTGGACACCTTGCATGTCCAAAACCGTTCTTTTTTTGGGCGGTGAAACCGCCCCTAAATGTGAGGTTTGGATATTTGCACACCAAATCCTGCGCTGTGATTGGCCACAAATGTACCCCCCTAACCCTGCACCGTGATTGGCCAATCACAGTCTATTCAGGACTGTGATTGGCTAGGGAAACATGACACATGTGCATAGCCCTATAAATAGGACCATAACTTTAAAAAAAACATAAATTTGTTTTTTTTAAAGTTATGGTTTCTTCCATCACTTCTTCCATCACTTCTTCCATCACTGTGATGACCACTGTGACCACACCGCCCACTTCACACTGGGTGTGATTTTTTATTATAATTTTAAAAATAGATAAATTAGCCAATCTACAAGCTCCCAACACGCGTTGTAGATCTGCTATTTTCACTACTTTTGCGGGACACTCTCGTATGGTGTAGTAGGGCATTCATTCATGAAAGGATATCATGAAATAGCCATGAAACACACACAGACAGAAAAAATAAGCGTAGCCGATAAAAAAAAAAACGAGACATACAGCACTGCAGTGCAAGTGCCGTGCAAAGCTGAGCAGACATCAGACATCATCATCATCACGGAAGTGTCAAAAAGCTAAATGACGTGATAAAACGCATCTAAATATACACCATAAAAGCAGCTGCGGCTTGTTTATAATTTTGCCCATACCCTAAAAAACAGCACACAGGCCTGCTTGTCTCTCTCTCCGCGTCCCAGTTGTCCATCAATCTCCTGCTCTCCTCCAGATCCCCGGCTGGCAGCTGTCCTCTCCTTGCCTCTGGACTCAGCCATCTGCTTTTGAACTCGGCGACAAATTATTACAATAACACCGGCTGAGGCTGATTGACAGGCGAGCTGTTTGGTGGACATGTTGAGATGAATTTGTGGCTTTTATCCTCAGGGCAGGTTGTGATGTAGGCCAGTGGTTCCCAAGGTGGGGTCCGGGGACCCCTCCAGGGGTCCTTGAGGAGGTTCCAGGGGGGTCCCCAACGAAATGATTTAATACGGCATCAAAATCTGTTTCATCATTTTAACCCTCTATATATTGGCTATTTGAAAATAATAGCCATGTGAGCTTGTAGATCTGTTATTTTCAAAACAATCCTGAAAAAAATGGGAAAGATTTGGAATATATTTTAACACAAAAATGCTTTTGCTTTTTTACCCCCCTTTTTCTCCCTAATTTAGTCGTTATGTCAATTGATTCCTCCCCACACACATTTCTGTTGTATAGACCATATTCACACGGCGGCCATGTTCCTATTAAGTCAATGAAGTGCCACCCCGTTTCCACGGCAACGGGGTGGCACTTTCAATGTTAAATTCCAATATGGCCGCCGTGTGAATATGGTCTATGCTGACTCACGTACCAACGAGGAGCCCCTACCGGGAGGATGTATTGTAGAGCCTTCGTCCTACTCCTCCCGCCCAACACTCCCTGCTGATAGGTGGCGCCCCAGCCCGTAGGATTACATGCGGTGACAATTATAACCGTCCCCGCCCGAACACGGGCCAATTGTGTTCGTGTAGAAGCCTGATGCACCACGACGGATTATACCCCACAACCTCCACGGTGGTGGGTAGGCACTTGACCACTGCGCCACCCGAACACAAATCTTGGGGTCCTTAGCATTCAAATATTTTCAGATGGGGGTCTGCGGCCAAATACATATTAATTTGGGGGTCCTTGACATGAAAAAGTTTAATATACTGTACCTAACGCAAAACAAAAGTAGCAGTACTTAATTTAGGGTTTCCAAATTTAATGTGGGGGTTTTGCTGTATCTCAGTGGTTCTCAAACCTTTTCAGGCCAAGGACCCCCAAATGGATATGTATTTGGCCGCGGACCCCCATCTGAAAATATGTTGTGCCAGGGGCCCCCAGAAGCAAAGATTTGAGTTAAAAAATATTTCAAGATTTGCAAAACTACCAGCACATCTACCAGCACATAGCACGGCATATATTGTATATATGCTATATTTGTTTTACCCCCCCCCCCCCCCCCCCCACCCCCACAAGGAGCCCTGGGGGGGGCATACAGCATTGAGAACCAACGCTGTATCTGACCTTGCAATGGATATATGGTTGGCAAGACACATGGGGTATGGGGTCCATCAGGAGTGTGCCATGAAATATTTCCATTTGCTGCTTTCATAAGTATAGTAGGCTATATAGTAAAATCCACAGAGTTAATGTATCCATTTGCAACTCTGAGAGTGTACAAATGTAACCAAATGGATCATTACTCTAAACATTTTGGTTACACTTGTACACTCCCCTGAGTTCAATTAACACTGACGAGGCTTTCTCCGCGTGTACACACACTTTTCAGAGAGCCTCGTTCACCTCACCGCAGCATTACACCTCGAGGTGAAACGTCATTTACTGCCTATTTATGCCGTATTACATTCACAGATATGGGATATCACTAACTAGGAGATTCAGAGAGTGGGATGTGGGAAGTCGGCCCCATTTAGGATCCCAATTATGCAGGTTGCTCAGTGAAGTGAGCCTTGCTCCGAGCTCCGGGCTGCATGAGGATGAAATGAGTGATTAAACGTGCGGAGGCTCGTGCCCCACTCTCCATCTATCTATATTTCTCTCTCTCACACTTGAGCATTCTGGCTCAATACTTCCATCTATGGACCTCTGCTCTGCAAACGCAGTGCGCATTTTGACTTTGTCGTATGACCACACCGCTTGACAAACATGTCATGGCCTATTCTTAACCCATTCAATCCGGTGAACGCATCTGTGTCATTTTAAGATGTCTTTGGCTATTCAAAAATAGCAGATATACAAGCTCATAGCGCGGCACCGAGTGCCGCGCTATGAGCTTGTAGATCTGCTATTTGTGAGAAATCGTGAAAATTTGTGCAAATCTTTGAATTCAGGGAGGGACCTCCAGAAGCAAAAATTTTGGTTCAAGATGTTGTTTTAAAAAATGTATGTATTCAAAGATTTGCACAAAATGCTCACGTTTTTCAAAAATAGCCAAAGTGTAAAATAATAGTTATAGCTCAAATCTAAAATGACACAGATGTGTTCCCGGATTTAATTGGGTAATGGAGTAAGTTTGCCTTATTGCAATTGCCCATTTTGCTCTCCATCTGCCTTCTCTTCTCTTCTGTTATCGTCTCTTCTCTTTAGTTCTCTTCTCTTCTGTTATCTTCTGTTCTCTTCTCTTCTGTTATCTTCTGTTATCTTTTCTTCTCTTCTGTTCTGTTCTCTTCTCTTCCCTTCTCTTCTCTCAAGTCTGTGTTTGGATAATACATTCAAGACGACAGCAGCTCCACAGTGTTTGATGATTCAGAGTGTGTTTTGATGTGTACGTTTTTGAATGCATGCGATGAGATAATAATGACATTCAGTTATGCAATTCAAATTATCTTGTTTACATTACAGCGGAGAGAGGGAAAATGCTTTGTTTTTCATCTTCTGCTTTGTAAACAGGCCTCTTTGTACTGAGTGTGTGGTTAGGTCACATAAACACACACACGCACGAGCACACATGCATGCATGCGCGCGCGCACACACACACAGTTGGTAAGTATAATTTAGCTCAGTGGTGGGCTGTGTATTAAAAAAAGTGGGAAAACCCACTGTGCTCTACATCTCCCTGCTGCTTCTGAATAATAAGCATCAATAACCTGGTGTCTCCATTTACAGAGAAACTATATAACTGCAGGGAATGCTGCTGCTCCATGGTGTGTGTGTGTGTGTGTGTGTGTGTGTGTGTGTGTGTGTGTGTGTGTGTGTGTGTGTGTGTGTGTGTGTGTGTGTGTGTGTGTGTGTGTGTGTGTGTGTGTGTGTGTGTGTGTGTGTGGGGGGATAAGAATGCCTGCTTCAGAGAGCCTAAATGATACATTGTGTGTACATTTATGCCGATTATTCTATATAAAATATCTTTTAAGTTTGTGCCATGCAGAAATTGTGAAAATAGCAGATCTACAAGCTCACAATGTGTTGCATCGTGAGCTTGCACATTGCTATTTTAAATATTTTAATCGATTATTTTACGAAATTATTGATTGATATTTTTTGTACAATTGATTCAATCCATTAGTTCAATTAACTTTAGCACCCCTAGATCAGTATCATTATTGTTACAGTGTAAGGCCCTCCCATTGACTTGCATTAATTAAATGAATTCCCCAACCTAACCCTTATAATTAGCCCCCAGTCCCAACTGCCTGACTCAGCGTTCACCTCATTCTAACCTTAATTCATCCACTAACCCTATAGCAGCCCCTTGAAAAGTGAGCACCAGTAAATTGTCCCCGGTTTGCAGAATGTACCTCATCTTTCAATACTTGAGGACATCAAGAATAGTGTGTGTGTGTGTGTGTGTGTGTGTGTGTGTGTGTGTGTGTGTGTGTGTGTGTGTGTGTGTGTGTGTGTGTGTGTGTGTGTGTGTGTGTGTGTGTGTGTGTGTGTGTGTGTGTGTGTGTGTGTGTGTGTGTGTGTGTGTGTGTGTCGGTGTGGGTGTGGGCGTGCCTGTGACGTGTGTTCATGCATGTTATGTACGTGTGAGTTCCCACAAACAAAAGCGGCTGAGTTATGACCTTATTCTAATTAACCGGAAGGCTTTGTTGTATAGAGCGAGAGCTTTATTAATTCATGGAACTATCATGCTGTCAACTCTCCCTCCCCGAGGTGATTAATATGTCTCCGTCATAGGAGAGGAGTGAACGATTCCCTCTGGAGGGATACGCAGCGCGAATCCTCTTTATCATTTATCTATACTGTGTATATTTACATATCATCATCAATCAATTTTCATTACGCTCCCAGCACACAGCGCTTTACTTTTACTGCTTAAGCCAGGCCACCGAACACTGACTCACACATGGAAAACAGCCGCTCAGAGCAAATAACACACGTAAACGCACAGTCAGCTTTACGCGTGAATTTCGCCTACCAAGTCCTTTTGGATGTCACACTGATATATAGACTGTTTGAAATTAGATTTGTTCTTTTTTTTCTTTTTAAGTTTCCTCTCTGTATGTTAAGCAGTGCTGGGGAGATTACATAAAAGGAATCGGAATCATTTTATTGCCAGGTACATTACACGCTTGCAGTACGGGGCTTACATTTTTTGTTACTTAATCTGTATTATGTGGTGAGTAATGTACATTGCTAGATTACATTGGAATTACTCATGGATGCATTACTGACAGTGGAAAATTAGGCATAATGATCATGCGACGATACAGTCATTTGAGGGATACATTAGTCTGAAATGCTTTTTGTCCTTGGCACCTTATACGCTACGCAATATGCATGAAGCTAAACAAAAAGAGATTACGAGTATTACGCCATAGCCAGCCATCTTTCTTTGATTTGTGCTCAAAAGCAGGAAGTGTCGTCGTATAATTCAGTTAAACTTTCATTACTTTGAAATCAGGCAGCATATCTGCTTTTAAAATGTTTTCTTAAGCACTAGAAGAGATATGATTCTGAGAGTAATGTCATCACAAAAAAAATTGTAATAACATTTCCTTGTTTCAGAAGTGCCTCCATTATATTACTTAGTTGCTCAGTAGAAAGGATTACATATAATGTACTAGGCCCTTATTCTTTTCATGCCAGTCCGCTGGTAAGTACTGAGACATGCTAGATGGCCCTCCAATAATCCAATTTCAGAGCCAAAAAGATATTCAGGAAAAATGACAGAGGAATAGTAATGTAAATCATATCCCCACTCTCACATACTTTGCCTCTGCTTATCCCCGATAAGCCTTAATATGGTCATCAAAAATAAAAATCCATTCCATCTGGCTCCTTAGCTCTTGGTAGATATATGTTTCTTTCTACTGTGGTGCGCTCCACTCCATTAGAAGATCGAGCTAGGATCAGATACTGTCAAAGCCATATGGAGCCGACCCCCGATGCTACACGCTACTGGACGTTGAACAATACTGTATGTGATCGAATGGTGGTATCATTTTTATTAGGATCAGAGGCTATAAAATGAGGTATCATTTGATTAGTTTGACAGACAGTCATGGAGCTACGGCTTATAGAATTGTTCTTCCGTAAATTGAATTCCTGAAAAGTCAGGCTTCAACGTTTTTTCTCAGGGCAACAAATGTTACATTTTGAAGTGATATGTTTAGTTAATGCTTTATTACCCAACAAATGAATAATGGTGAATCTGTTGCGGTTAATTTAATTTGAATCATGAAATTATGAGAAACATTAAAACATAATAGTTACTTTACCTGTGAAGTAACTAATTTAGGGGTACTTTAAAACATGAACAGCTGCTCTCTCTCTCCCTTTTCTTTCTTTCTTTCTTTCTTTCATTCTAACAAAAATAGTAGATGTTTTGTCCTCACTAACCTCTAGCCAGGGCCCTTATTCCAGAATTCATTGCATCTGAATACCTGGACCTTAAAGTTGTACAATGCAAAATCACAACTAACGATTTTTAGCAACCTCTGCTGGTCACTACCGTCACTGCATAGAATTTCCGTAATCCTCGATTACCCAGAATTCCATTCGTTTTCACCGGAAGCCGGAAGCGTTTCAAAAAGCGATCTTTTAATTGTTTTATACTATCTACGGATCGTTTCTCTTAGCCAGTGGAGCATTAGTTACCATGAGCTGTGCTTTCTTTTTCTGTTCTTTTTCGATCTTCTAATCCTACATTCTCTTAAAATCAGCGTGAGGTTCCTTTTTGTTATTAGCGCGATAGTTCCTGGCCAAACAGGAAACCGTTGCGGTAGTTCCTGGCCAAACAGGAAACCAGTGCATTTCCACCTCCGTTTTCCGGCCAGATGACGTCATTTCCCCGGGAAAGTCCCCCCAGTCCACGTTCAATATAAAATATATAAATAAAAAGCTTCCGGGGGTGAAATTCATGGAGTGGGTGTTGTGAAACTTTTGCCACTCACAAAAGATATACAATTTAACTTTAGTTTTGTTGAAAACGTTACCTAGTATGCCTTTAAGGTGACAAAAAGCTCTCTTTTTGTGTCCAGGGGGCAGGCAATTGTGGTATGAGTGGTTGGCCTTGAGTAATGGAGTACGGGGCTCCATTTTAATTGCTTCCTACAAAAGTCAGATTTGTCTTGAACATAATAAAAAATAAAATACAAATATTTCATGTGTACATCTCCTATGCACAGCTAAACTTTTAGGCATAGTTAAAAACATGCATCTCAAAAGCACCCTTTGAGCCTGGCCACTCCTGATATAAGGCAATCCAACACACAGCAATGTACTGAACTGAGTCCTATAAGCTGTCCCCAACTTTAACCTTATTCCATTAAGACCGGGAACGAATCTGTGTCATCTTAAGATTTCTTTGGCTATTCAAAAATAGCAGATATACAAGCTTGTAGATCTGCAATTTTTTTTAAATCTTGGAAAATGTGTGCAAATCTTTGAATATGTATATATGTTTTAAAGCGAACATTTTTAACTCCGATCTGTGCTTCTGGGGGTCCCTGGAACAACATATTTTGAGATGGGGGGGGGGGGTCCGCGGACAAATACATATCATTTTGGGGGTCCTTGGCACCACCGATATAGCAACATACTGTTAGGAGGATTTAGAAAACATTTTTAGATATGTATTTGGCCGTGGACCCCCATCTCAAAATGTTTTGTTCCAGGGACCCCCCAGAAGCAAAGATTTGAGTTACAAATGTTCGCTTTAAAAATATATATATTGAAAGATTTGCACAAATTTTCAAGATAAAAAAAAAAAAGCAGATCTACAAGCTCATAGCTCGGCGATATGAGCTTGTAGCTTGAAATCTTAAAATGACACAGATGCGTTCCCGGATTGAATGGGTTAAAACCAGGGGACTGAACAGTATGAAATCCGTTTCTTTACATGGAGTGAGAACCTATTGTCAGACATTCACCTGCTGACATTCAATCGGCCTAGTTTTGGACTCATTGTACTTTTCTACAATGGTTTTATCTTTGCGGTACAGTAGTGCAGAATCATCTGCATATAAAAGGAGTTCACATGAACAGACAGACAACCTCAGGTCATTTACTGTATATATAAAAAGGAAAAAGACTTGTCCAAGTAGCCTACACTGCCTAGAGGGACCATACAATTTTTGCAGGTTGAGACATTCAACATCCACCAATTGCTTCCTATCCCTCAGATAAAAGTACCCCAGTCTGACTGCTGAGTCGTTAAAAACCAATGGTTTATAAAGCTTCACTTCTTCAGCGTCTTTTTATCGCGGACCTGAAGAAGTTTGCCAGGATCATTTATAAACTACATCAAATCCGTTTAGTGTTAACTTTCTTCTAATTTGAATTTGACATGACGAAAAAAACGAAAGATTGATCATGTAATGTCATAACTATTGTATGAAAGACAGACAGACAGACACGATGAGATGATTTTATGTAACGATAGTGCTGAAATATTGCTGTGAAATAATGGAGGACTTGTCTTGTCTTGATATGTATGCATTTGTTTCATATTTACAGTACAAGCTGATTTCAGCTCTGACTTTTAGATGAAAGATGGATAAAATCAGATCAGAGTCATCAGGCATAGTTTTATGTGTGCTGTAGTGCAGTGGTTCTCAACCAGTGGTCCTTGAGGGGGTTTCAGGTGTTCCCCAGCTAAACGATGGAAGAGTTGGTAACCAAATGGACCCTTATAGATCTCTTGAGAGCGTAAAATGAAACCAAATGGACCCATAATTCATTTTACGCTCTCAAGAGTTAAATGATTGTTAAACATCTGCATTACTAATTAAATAATTATTATTTTGATCAACGTTTGCTTGTTATTTCTCCTATAGGACCAACATCAATACAGCATGGAATTGTATAAACAAAATATTCAAAATAGTCTTGGGTCTGAGAGTCTAAATCTCATCAAACGGTGGTCCGTGGCTCAAATGCAGAATAAATAATGGAAGCAGCTGGCCTTGCAATGGTTCACATAAACATTATGAAGCAGGAGAATTCAATGCTCAAGTTTGAGATGAATGAGCAAGGTGAGGAATCAACAGATTTCCTTGATATGCTGTTAAGTTAATGAGTTTGTTGCCATCTTAACCATGAATGTGTGACTTAGAAAACGTTTGGGGACATGGTATTAATTGTGCGCTAATTGTGTGCTTTGTAAGGCGTGTACATTTGAATTTTGCTCACAAATCAGTCTTTTCTCCAAGGTACCCTTATGAAATGAATGGAAACAAATTACTGCCTGAAAGAAAACTAAATATATTCACAAATATGGTCAGCAGTATTGTCAAGTACTATATACTGTGAGTCATAGTCAGTGAGCTACCAGACCACTGTAACTCTAACCCTAACCTTATTTCAACATCAAATTGGACACACACATTCTGTCCCATGTTAGACCTGGTTTTTGACATCCAAAATATGTCCTAAAGTATGGCCTGATAGGAACACGGACGACAAATACACGCTTTCTTATATGTCGTACAAGTCAATCGCACGCACGGTCGCACGCACACACAGACACGCACACACACACACACACACACACACACACACACACACACACACACACACACACACACACACACACACACACACACACACACACACACTAAACATTACTATTCATTTCCTTGAGCCATCTACTTGTAGTTTTTAAAGCCAGCTTAGCAACAGAGCAAGCAGCGCCGGCGGGAGGTGGATCACAGAGAAGCCGAAACTGAGAGAGACAGAGGCGGGCAAAAGGTACGTGTGTGGGCGTGTGTGCGTGTGTGTGCGTGTGTGTGTGTGTGTGTGTGTGTGTGTGTGTGTGTGTGTGTGTGTGTGTGTGTGTGTGTGTGTGTGTGTGTGTGAAATCCTAGTTTAAGACAAACAGCTGAATGAAAAGTTCAGTGGGCTCAAAGGAGAGAACTTTTTCAATAAAAAAAAGTTTTTGATATAATCGCATATTGGTGTATTTTTCAGTGTATTTAACAGGTGATAAATATAGTTTCTAGTAGTTGCGTTCCAAACCCCGCAACATTCCTTTTTGAGCCGTAGGTTCTAATCTATATAGACAAACGCTGTAGTGACACCAGAGGCGTCGCCAAAACACTAAAATAAATGTTACACAGTATGACTTTAAGACTACCCTCTTACTCTCATATCGACTGAAACGTACATTGCGATGCAACACGTTGCATGAGGTTGTATAGTGTACTATATTCGGCTTGTGACATTGGTTGGTACACACAGCAACAAAGTATAAATCAGGCTATACTGTTGTTTCATTGAATTACTCGTCTCAAGCAAAGGTCAGATAGAGATTCAGAACATTTTAATACCAAATATCACCTGGTTTTCAACGTGTGTTGGCTGTGCTCGTCTTGTACTGCCTCATATGGCAGTCATGATAACCTAACCCCTTTCGACGTCCTCATGACCTTGCTATTAAGGACATCAGACCCACCCGCCCCAACTCTCTCAGCCAGTGAGCCTTAAGCTCGTGGTAAAACCTCAAACCTAACCCGCAAGCTGCGGATAACATTTATTTTCCCTCGAACCCGGGCCGGAGGGGGAAAAGATTATCCCAGGTCATGCTATCAACGATAGGGAAGCTGCTTCTAACCTTAACTTGCAGTGCAGTTTATAATGGCCTGACTAATACCTCTCGCAGCCTTTCTGCCTACAAATTGGACAAGGGAGTGTGAATGCCATGTTTTGATCTGATACAAAGGAATTATCAATTACTGCGGCGTGCTCTCTTTTTGAGAGACTTCGCACACAAATGAGGGGCTTTATCTTCCAGCTATTCAAGAGATGTCCACTCTCCCCTCACTAGGCATTGATTAGTGTTCCTCTCGCCTGCATCTGTCAGATCCAGACTTAGCCTGACTCGCTCACAGCCCGCGAGCCCAATTTAGCCTCGGCGGGAATCTATCACACGGCAGTGATGTTATCTGCAAGTAGCCCAGTCTCCATTCACTCCCCTGTGTCCCGTTCCTTTCATTTAGCCACATCTCTGTGTGCACACCCAGCGATTCTCAACCTGTGGGCCAGGGGCCGACCGGTGGCCCGTGAGGATGTCGCAATTGGGCCCCCAAATACTTGGCAAAACACTAAGATTTTATTGATAATATAAAATGTATTGTTTAAAAAACAATTAACGGTTCAATGTGATTATTGTACTTTTATATTTTATTGGTTGCACTAAGGAGCTTTTTTATGCACCTGAGCATTTGTATTTAATGCTGAATCCTGCTGTGAAAAACCCAATAAACAAAGTTAAAAAAAAAAAAAAAAAAAAAATTAACGGTCTTTTTTTCTTTAAAACCTTAAAATGTGTTTGCATTGTGATACTGATGAATAGGAACTTAACCCATTAAGGCCCGAGGTTCCGATTCTACAAAATGTCTGCTAAATCCTCAACAGTTTCCTGAAAAAACGTTGAAAAATGTTGCTATGTCAGTGGTTCTCAAACTTTTTCATGTCAAGGACCTCCAAAATTATATGTTATATTATATTATATTTGGCCGCCGACCCCCATCTGAAAATGTTTTGTTCCAGGGACCCCCCAGAAGCAAAGATTTTTAGTTTAAATGTTTTCTTTAAAAATATATATAAGATTTTCACACATTTTCACGATTTTTGAATAGCCAAAGTATAAATTAATGGTTTAAGTGGTTACACAATTAGTTCATTGATCCAAGCCGGAACACAAGTAATTGATTTATCATTGATATAACATGCTCTGAAAATACACCCATCTGACTATACTTAACCATTCGGCTGCCGTGTTAAAGGTATAGTAGGCAACATTAAGCCTAAATTTGAAAAATACCTCTATATATATATTTTGCATTTTTTCCCCTCTATCAGCCACTATATAATGATGCTGGGGTGTTTTCCTGCATTGAAAAACACTCCTCTTTCTGAAATCCGTATTTTCCCTACTATTTAGGTTACACATCCGGGTATCCGGTACGTAAATTCACGCACGCATGTGCGCATCCGTGCGCGTCCGTGCCCGTGTGAACTTTTTACTTTCGGTTTGAAAACGCTCTCAAACTTCGTTTTGGAGGCACATAATTTACTTTTCAGATAGCGTTTGGATAGAATTTAGCTGTTTAACTTCATATATGTGGTCAATTTGTCATGAAAGAGCCTATTTAAAAATAAAAATTCTGAGAACCGGCAGGGGTGGGCAGTTCCTTGAATTGTATCCGAGTAAAGCAACCCATATTCGGCATGGCCCGTTTAGAAGCCTACTTAACTCTATGGAAGTCCTCCCTGCGACACCCCCTGGTGGTCGGGGAAACGAACTGCAGGAGTTTTTTGCTTTGTTTATCTCTGAATCGCCTACAATCCCTTTAAGTAGTCGGATGGGTGGGCTGCAAAACACTTTCGAGATTTTCAAATGGGCCCCTGATCAATAAAGGGTTAAGCCACCTCTCTGTGTGTACACCAATAGCCTAATTTATCTTCTGTGTCAAGTACCGATAAAAGCCGATCTACAAGCTCACAATGCAATGCGTTGTGAGCTTGTACCCCTTTGGGCCCCTTTTTTTGCAAATCTTTTATATACATTTTAACTCAAATCTTTGCTTCTGGGTGTCCCTGGAACAAAATATTTTTAGATGGGAGGGGGTCTACGCTGATCTACAAGCTCACAATGCAATGCATTGCGAGCTTGTAGATTGAGGCTATTTTTAGTGCACGACACCCGTGTACAACTAACTATAAATAAAACGTTACTTTCCCCCCTCTATCTAAATTCTCTCCAACTCCTCTCCCACTGCTGTCTGTCACCCCTTCTCTCACTTTTTTCCTGGACCTCAGCAACTAATCAATGGGGGGGGGGGTGTGGGGGTGGGTAACTTTGCATAAAGATCATATCCACTGCTGACAAGGGAACGAGAAGAAAAATGTCTACATCTCTTTCGTATGAAGCCTTTCTGCACAGTGATGGATGAGTTGCATTTAGCTTTGGCAAACTTTTGAGACGTTTCATTGATATGACTTGATTAATGGCCACGCCGAAGCCGTCCACTTCAACGGGGGGAAACTCAGGAAACACTTGAGAATATCTCTCAATGAAAACACCTCGACTGCCACTGTTGTCAATCAGCCCCTTGGTGCCTGAGTCAAAGCACACTGAGCTGATATATGCGTGATCGACTGAACGCTGTCTGCTCAAATAGGTGCATTAACAAGATCTGTGCTAGGCATGAAATCCCAGATTCCATCGACATAGAGACTGAATAGTAATAATGAATAGTGGCCGACTGACTGATGACTGACGGCTTCAGCTATGGGCACCCGGAGGTAAAGTGAATAACTGGGGAGATAGGACAAGTCTGGGGGTTCAACCTGGAGTTTTGGAGATTTTTTTTTATTTTTTTTACAATAATAATAATCAGGCATGCAAACAGCCCCGAGGTGAAAAGGGTGACAACATGTTGTTTTTTTTCTGGTCAGTTGTCACACTATTGCCCTATTTGGATTCAAAACGGCTATTGTAGCTGAAAAGCTACAAGTTTGCATGTCTGAATAATGCAAAAACAGAATTATTTGTTTGCATTTGCTTTTTTTCTCCCCCATATATTTTCATAATTAAAAAGTGCGTATCGTATCGTATTGAAATCGTATCGTGGGTTGTGAGCCCAATATCGTATCGTATCGTTTCGTTTCGTGAAATTAATGAAATCGGCACACCCCTACTGCATGTTTAATGTTTGACAAGGAAAGTGCTAAAACTCTTAAATGCTCAAATTTAAGGAGCGACGCTGGCACCAGTAGCCTAATGCAACTAATTTACTTTGACCTCGATTGAAGTTTAATGTAAAATGCAATTTGTCGCATCCATATACTGCATTTTTGCACCACACTCTGAAGTAGGAAGAGGAAAATGTTTTTGCACAAACTGGGAATTCTAACTTAGAAAGTAAGCACAAATGAGAATGTCTCACTAGGGGGGTGCCAAGAGTCACACTTGACTTTAAAAAATACTGAGATTTAATGGCTTAAATGTTAGCTTAGGCCATTGCTCACGTGTGTACAAACGCTATCAGTTATTCACCTTTTTGCTTCCATACTCAAAACTATTTAATGACACCTACATACTGTATATCCAGCCTGATCTCCAGAGAATACCGTAACATTGCACGGAACAGTGCACTTCATTCCGTGGATAGTCGCCTCGGAACTCCCAAATTGCGTGCATATGTACGGCGAGTCCCACGGTGGGCGTAACCAGTCGCAACACGGAAAAACCCGGAAGCAGAGCAGTCCGCACAATAAAATTTACGATTCTGTGCCTATCGGTACATAACTCAAACGGCGCTGAGTAGGCACAGGCGAATGTCCCACCGTTCAGGACGGCAACTCGGTCGCCTTAGCTCCCTCGGTGGTCCTTCACGGGGGGACAATTCGCCTGTGACTGCGCGCCTCCGAAATGGTTTTGTCACAAGGCAGCGCCGTACCATATGCACGCAATTCGGGAGTTCCGAGGCGGCTATCCACGGAATGAAGTGCACTCGTTCCGTGCAATGTTACGGTAATCTCTGGAGATCGGGTTGGTATATCAACAGATGTCAAAGACACCAACACCCCACTCTCCCAATCTGTGTGTCTCTCTTCATGTACAGTATGTGTGGCACCTAGGACATCTATATGTCATTGACTTTCATGAAATGTGTATGTATTTGCCACTTACTTAAATGTGTTATTTTATACTGTGTATATGCACTTTATCTTGCATGTTGCAGGCACCCAATTTCAAGCATTTCTATTTTGAGTATAAAAGGCACAAGATCACCTGTGTGTATGTAAGATGTGTTCTTCAGTTGGCAGTTCATGTTTCAACCAGTACAGCCACTGAGGACCAGCCAGCTTACTCACTCTTTTGTGTGTTCTGTTTATTCATTCAGAATAAATAATATCTCAAATAAGTCACCCCTTGAGTTAGCCTGCACTCAGTGGGTGTAACATATTGTTGCTGTCAGGCAAAAGCCTTGTATCTCCATATTTCATCTTCTCCCTATTTTATACTTTGCTGAATGTGTTGTGCAAATCTACAAGCTCACATCGTGTCACATCACTATTTTTTACCTTTTATTTGTATTCTTTTATTGAGAAATGTTTTGAAAATGTTCACCTCCAGTATGCAGGTGAATTATATGACCAACAGAGGCACCAGGTTGGGAGAGGTTAAATCTGTCTGTGGGCTTGTGAGTAAATAACTATATTGGATCCTTTGGAACTCGTGATCTTTTTCCATTTCATGAAAGGTAATGTTTAGAACATACAAGGTTTCAATGATATGCTGCTATAAATAGGTCAGGTTCACTTCTTGGTTCTAAGTCATCTTTTATTTCCTCAAGTAACGAAAATCAGGATATAACTTCAATCGATATTTTAATCACATTCTGGCATCTGAAAGAGAATAACTGATGGAAGATTCTCTCTTTCCTACGTTGTACAATTACACAAACAGTCACTGTATCTATTCTCCTCCTTGTCACTTTCTTGTCACATGACACTTTCCAAGTCCATAGACGCTTTCCTGTTTAGTAATTGTGTCAAAAAGGTTGCTGATACAGCCAGCCTATAGTTAAGTCCCTATGTTAGTGCCTTAAGATTGCCACTCCTTCAAATGCATATTAATGATGCCAGGCACACTAAAATCTATTGCCCAGTTGCAACCATGCGTAAACAGTGCACACAGGTTGCAGCAGTTGTTTTTACTCATGCAGATGCATTAGCACCACCAAAAACGTTTAATAAAAATGCCGCTAAATGCATTGACAAGGGCATGTCCCGTATATAATGAGAATAGAAAACTAGCTTTAGCCCTAGGGCCATCAGCGCCAGAGTTGAGAACCACTACATTAGAAAAAAGATTACACTGAAAGTAATCACACTGTTGAGAGTAAATCCATTCTCATGTTGTATACATTAATTGTTGTAAATGTAATCCTTAGCCATTAGTGATACTGTATCATGTGTAATTAATGTCCCTAACTCCTGCCTGGTGCCAAGACCTTTAGTCTAACCTGCTGGAGGGTTTAATCCATTATTTTCAGTCTTTACTTACAGTATACTGTACTTCATCCCATTGGCGCGGGAAGGGGGGGTCTGTGGGGGCAGCCCCCCTGGTGGTGGGAAGCTTTTTTTTTCTTTTTTTTTTTATTAAAAAAACATGTATATCTTTAGTCTATATACACACACATATATTAAAACAATGATGTATTTAACTTTGGGGAATAAAATATTAGTGCAGGTGAAAAAAAAGGTGAAAAGGGTGAAAAATAAGTAGTGAAAAAAGGTTTTAAAAAATCTTGCGTGCGGAGTCCCCCGTCCCGTCCCGCCCAGCCCAGCCCCCCTTGGAATAAATGACTTCCAGCGCCACTGCTTCATCCCACTGAGTCAACAACAACAACAGAGCAGTGTAAACGTACTGCACTTGCACTTCTTGCATGCATTTTCCAAATAGTCACAAACATTTTAGTACTTTTACTTTTACATTTTGATACCAATATTTTTGTACTTTTTGTACACAAACACACACACACACACACACATCTGATCACTCTGATTCCATGGAAAGTTGTTCTTTGGAAGAATGTGGGGCAAAGTAATAGAACCTCGACAAGGAAGTGACAACAGAGGAGGCCAGTTCCATTTGAAATGAGTTCCATGCCAGTACCACTGGGGCTCACTGTCAAACCAGAACGACTTAAGACTCCATAAATCCTCGCAAGTGCTGCTTGGGGATGTCTGAGAGGATAGTCTACAGTCCTGAAATGGAAAGTGAAAAGAAACTTTTGTATGAAACTGTCCTTTCAAAGAATGTAGTAGGGTCATTGTTTAAATCAGAATTACATTATGGCACTGCCTATTATATACCAGCACTATGATATGATATGAAGTACAAGAGTAGTGTAGAACCATAGTTCTGGGTTTAATTAAAACAGTCTTTTTTTAAGTTAAAAAAAAAAAAAACGGAGGTTCTGACTTTCAATCTTGCTGGAGGTTTTGCAGTGAAACAGCCCCCACATCATATGGCCACCATTCTATCTATGTCTGATGGAGTAATATTTCATCAAATGGTCAGAGTGCTAATCCAAATGAGGGATATTTATGAATACGGTTATCAAATTTATTCTAATGCTGATGCATGTCATTATTTATCGATTGCCAAACCGTTTTACATTAGGTGGTATATAGCACGATATTGCTTTTTTTTTTGTAGTATCGTGATTACATTGATATGCATGTGCTGCTGGTAAAATATTCCAACCACAAAGATAAAAGCATATAACCAACTGATTACTTAATCAAACCTCAATGCTCTAGCTCTCTAAAAACCACATGCCTATCATGCATGTCCTTTGCCAAAGTCATTTGTTGATTTGCCGTTGCCAAACAAATGAGCGCCCTTGCCTTATTTCCCTTCCGTTCCTTCCCTAACCCCGTATAGATCCCTATCTCGGAGGGATTAAAGCAATCATGGCCATGTCTCAAAGTCATGTTTTTTTAATATGCCCCAATGCCCTCCTATAAATATTTATTAAAGATGTGCCATTAAGATCAGCCAAAAGGGACCCAAGTGCTGGACTATAAGCAAACACCTCTTGTTTGACTTCTGTAATACACTTTCAGATTAGAAGCCGAGGCCACAGATGTCGCTGCAGAGCCAGGCACGCTCCGGGATCAGCCACGCCTCCGTATGTAAAGCACAGAGGCCCTCTTCATGGCTAGCTTTTGACTTGATCATTTGGAGCTCAAACGATTGTGTCAGACAAAGGAATGGAACGTTTATGAGTAAAAAGACACTATTTTCCTGCTGTTTAAAAAATAAATGTTATTTATTTGTATTTATTTATTTCATTTATGGTTTTAATACAAGATTACATTAATTTACTTTTTTCCCCTTTTTTTTTCCTTTCCACAAATGAAAAGGAGCAGGAAGAAGATACATCTTATTATACCTGCCCCTATCTACAATTACAAGTCATCAAACAATAGATGCTCTGTCAAATGGCTCCAAATAATACTTATTAATATTTTTACATTTTTATATTAACTAAAATAATAATATTAATTAAGATTAATATTAATAAGTCTATTCATTTCGTGGCACACCAATGACACGACATTTTCTTGTGTGCAATGTATAAGGTTACGGTAACACAAAACTTTAAAATCTGGAATAACTTTAGTAGTAGTATACCACTCTTTAGTTTGGTGTTTCTTGTCAAATGTGTTCACTAAATCAAAGATGCAATATGAACACGTACAGTACAGGAACAATATACCGGGTCGTAACTTCACAGAGGAGGCAAAATTTGGGTCCAAGGTAAAAAGAAAAGCTAGAGGGGAAGTCTGCCTGGCCGCGGCCACAGCTACACAGGAATCAAGATGAATGCCTCTGAAAGCACAGAGATTAGAAACTGTTGAGATCAAGGTGTTCCACAGCTGAAGGGGCTACAAAACCTTTGCTCCCTTTCTCTCCCTTCTCATTTCCCTGTTTCCCATATCTCTTCCAGTTTTCTATGCTTTTTCACATCCAATCCACACACACACCCACCCACCCACACACAAACCCTCTAGCCTCTCCACCTCTACATTTGGCTGCCAGACCGCCTGTCCTGCTTAGATCTCCCTCCCAGGCCCTGCATGGCCCAGTTTAGATCAGGCTGTGTGCGTGTGTGCATGTGCGTGTGTGCGCGCGTGTGTGTGTGTGTGTGTGTGTGTGTGTGTGTGTGTGTGTGTGTGTGTGTGTGTGTGCGTGTGTGTGTACACCTGCGTGTCTGCAGGCATTTCAGCCACCATGGTGAGATTAATTCAGAATACATAAAAAAGGCTAAGGTTTTGATAAAGGCCAGGTAAGATGTGCTGAGGTGCAGAACACATTTATAGTTTAAAAGCACAGACCGTCACATAACCCCGTATTAACAGTTCATGTGAACTAAAAGTAACAGTGAGTAAAGCTCAAAAGTTTTTGCAGCTTTTTCTTGGCTCACGAATACTCAAAAGGTCTTTACAATGCCTGACCTTGGTTGCACATCGTGTCGCGCACCGATAATAGACGATCTACAAGCTCACAACATGTTGCGTCGTCAGCTTGTAGATCTGCTATTATCAATGCGCGACACCGACACCCAACTAAGTATAAATCAGGTTTCACACAATAATGGTGGAGGCAATCGTGCAAGGCACCAACCTGCACGCCAGGAGTAGTTAGGGGTTCAGTCTGGCTCAAGGACACTTCATCACGAAGGAGGAGGGTATCAAACTAGGAACCTTCCAGTTGCACCTCCTCCTGATGACAAAAGGGGAGGAAGGGAGCAGGAGAGAAATACCCCACATTCCTGTCCACTTTCAATTGGGCTCGGACCAACAAACAAAACTCAGGTTTTAAATGGCCCAGCTATATACACCAGTGGTGGAAGAAGTACTCAGGTATTTTACTTAAGTAAAAGTAGCAATACCACGATATAAAAATGCTCTGTTACAAGTAAAAGGCCTGTGTTCAAAATGTTACTTGAGTAAAAGTATTGGCATCAAAATATACTTAAAGTACCAAAAGTAAAAGTACCAAAATGTTTGAAAATAGCAGATCTACAAGCTCACAACGCGTCGCATCGCGTCACGTTGCGATGCGGCAAAATCTCAGAGGCAATATTTGCCTCTGCCTTACTTACTTTCCACCACCGATATAGACCCATCTCATATCCCTGTTTTAATTAGCCACAGACAATCCAAGCTGCAGTCAGCACCTGGCCTGCACTGTAGATACAGCATTGTGCATGCCCACCTCCACCCACTGAGGCTGGCTAGACTTTCAGCAAACAGCACTGATATGACACGACATTCGCATTGGCTCTTCTCAACATAACATCACTTACATAAAAACCTCTTGGCTGAATGACCTTATTCAGCAACCTCGATTTTTTGCTCCTAGCGGAAACCTGGACTCATCCTGGTGATGAACTTCTCCCCCCCAAACTGTTCTTTTCTTAGTTCTCCCCGGGCCACCGGCACTAGTGGGGGCTTAGTTTCTGTTTATAAAACCACCCTCCCATGTCGACAGACCCAACAAGGATAAGGATAATTCCTTTTAACAGGTCGTTCATGAAAGTCCTTGCGGTCTTGTTTCCAATGAGAACCTGTGAGCAATTAGGGGTTAAAGGAGAATTCCGGACAAATTAAGTGTTATCTTTGATGTCTCGTTACTCACCTACCGATGTGAAAAGTAGCGTTCTTTTTTTTCATATATTCCCCTGTCGTCATTTTTTAAACCCCCTCCGTTGTCATAATGGGAGCGCGTGGCTAAGGGAAATTCGTCTATTATAACCGACGCAAAGTTGTTTTTTTCACTACTAGTATTCATAGTAGAGTCTCATGATAGTCAAACATGCGTTGAAACTATCTGCGAGGCTGCCGTCAATGGCGAACGATTTAACACTGGTTGCTTGTTTCCAGATTCTGGCAACACGAGTTGCCAGGTTCTGGAAGAAACAAGCAACCAGTGTTGACATTATGACAACGGAGGGGGTTTAAAAAATGACGACAGGGGAATATATGAAAAAAAAGAACGCTACTTTTCACATCGGTAGGTGAGTAACGAGACATCAAAGATAACACTTAATTTGTCCGGAATTCTCCTTTAAGAGTCTTGCTCAGGGACAAATTTCATTTCATCGACACATATGCTGGCCTGGCCTGGAATCGAACCTGGGGCAACCAGGGCCTCTGGCCCCCTAGGCGGGCTCACTAACCACTCAGCTATGGCCGTCCCTAAACAAGAGGTCCACTATACTAGTTTCGAACTCCAGCTATTCGAGGTGAATCTATCACCCCCTGTAGGCCTACTCTGTGCACTGATATATCGGCCCCCAAAACATCATAAGGATTTTATTAATGACTTTGGTGACCTCTTACCTGCCATCATGATCAAATATGATCACATCCTGATCTGTGGCGATCTGAATGAAGTCCGAGTCTCGCCCCCTCGTCAAGGACTTTTTAAACCTCCTGGAGTCCTTTAATCTCACCCAGTCCATAACTGGCCCAGCCCATGAAAAGGGACACACATTGGACCTTCTGTTGACATGTGGCCTAGCTGTCTCTGTCCTTGATGTGTTTCATGTGTCTTTTATATCCGACCGCTTTACCATTGTCTTCACTATCTCAACACCCTGCTTTGTAGTAAACCCTGCCCGCACGTCGCACCCTGCTATAAACCCATCAAATGCGTTACAGTTTTCCACGATGTTCAGTGACTCTCTCGTCAACATGTACTGATATTCTGAACTCTGTCGCTCCTCTTAGGCTCAAACGTACCAACACACAAACTTCACGTCTCTTTAGACATCCTACGCATGTGCCTTTCTGAATATCTGAGAGCAGTGAAAGCTGCCAAAACTGAGAACAGCAATAAACCTCAGGTCCTTTTTAACATTTTTAACTCCCCTCACAAACCCCTGTGTCTCCTATTGTCCCATCACTTCTGCTTTGCATACATTTTAAAATATTTTTTATTGATCGTATCGCTGATCTTCGGTCAGTGCATTCTCTCACTGCCCTAGACCCCCCCATGCCCCTGTGCCCTGTCACTGCCACTCTCATACTTTTTGAGCAGGTGTCTCTATCCACACTCACCGATGTGGTCATGCACCTGAGGCCTGCAAACTGTCTAACAACAGACTGCATTCCATCTCGGCTTTTTAAGAAAGTCTTTGATGCTGTTGGCTCAAGTGTGCTATCGATAATTTATTCCTCCCTCCTCTCTCGGTTGTGTCCCTGCCGCCCTGAAACATGCTGTTGCCCATCCCAGCCTAAAAAAGAAAAACCTCGATGCTTCTACCCTTTCTCATTTCAAGCCCATCTCTCACCTTCCATTTCTCCCCCAAGTCTTGGAGTGAGTTATTTACACCCAGCTACAGTCATTCCTACTCACAAACGGCCTACACAAACATACAGTATAAGCTCCGTTGTTAAAAGCAGTTCTTTCAATTATGACTGCTAGCCAAGGTTAAACCCTTTCTCCCACCTAAACAGCTTGAGATGGCAATCCATGCTTTTATATCTTCCAGACTGGATTACTGCAACTCCCTATTCTCCGGTATTGACCAGTCCTCACTCAGGCGCCTGCAGCTGGTGCAAAACACGGCTGCTCGCCACCTCACTGGCACAAAAAAGCGAGAGCAAAACCCCAGTTTTAGCTGCACTGCACTGGCTCCCTATCAATTTCAGAGAAATGAAGGGAGGAAGATGTGATCGGTAAGAAATGAATGAAACTGGAGATGGAGATGCTTGGAGAGAAAATTACCTCAAAAAGCAGGTGAATACTCTATGTTGCATGTGGTGCCATTGCCACCCACATTCTGGCCATTTACCGGCAATTAACGTGTCAGTAAAAAGTATTTGCATTTTGCTTTTCCTTTTTTGGGGGGAAAACTCCAGATGAAATATGTCTCTGGGATCTTCGCAATGGGCACAGTACTCAGGAAAACAGATCTGTTCACCGACGCATCCATCGCCTGCCGATAATACACTTAACTCGATTGCCATATCAGTCTCTGCCATTAGGTTCCGTTTTGATTCATGTCCGGGCAGAGGCGTGGATGTCAAATCAGAAATGGATATAAATGACTTGCACAGCACACTGCTCAATGATACTTCAGGGCTTATAAGTAACGGATAATGAACAGTGAGGCGGTCGTTATTGAGAAGTACACTGACAGGGTGATGCAGGACCCCAACGCGAAGCAGAGAGGTCTTGAATCATCTTGAAGGGGTTATTTCTCAATCACGGTTCATTATCCCACATATTACACGACTACTTGACACAAAATATAACAAAACTGATTTTATTGACTTAAACACGATTCCATGGCTTCTGCTATATTAAATAGCCAATTAGATAGTGCAAATTGGGAGCTACCAGAACAACACGGCTCGTGAAACTCCGGTCAAATGGTCAAACTATAGGCAATGCTGATCAAATATGAATTGAGATTCTGTTACTGTATCGCTCATTTCTTTCATTTTTTGTTTTAGAAAAACATTGCGCTTTTAGCTGTAAAACGAGATGCAAAATGTTTAGTATAGGCGCCCTGTGACCACCTCAAAGTTCAAGCATTCAAATGCAAAATAGTTAACACATGTTCTGCTTGTCTAGTGAGTCACAGAAGGTACAGTAGCTTACGAGCTACCATCAGGAGAATATGCAGATATCGTGCATTATCTACATGGAATACAAGGGTACCAATCTAGGCAGAACTACAAGGGAACTCATGTGTGAAGAGTGATCACTGAGATCAGGCTGTGTGTGTGTGTAGGTGTGTGTGTGTGTGTAGGTGTGTGTGTATGTGTATGTGTATGTGTATGTGTGTGTGTGTGTGTGTGTGTGTGTGTGTGTGTGTGTGTGTGTGTGTGTGTGTGTGTGTGCGCGTACGTGCGTGCATGCGTGCACTTGCGTGTGTGTGAGTGAGTGAGTGAGTGAGTGAGTGAGTGAGTGAGTGAGTGAGTGAGTGAGTGAGTGAGTGAGTGAGAAAGAGATAGTATGAATGCACAGTTGTAAACACTTGTCTCTGTGTATGCTACATTACAGTGTGTGTGAACTTGATTACATCATTGTGTGTGTAGAACCATGCCTGAACCCAGCTTACATTCCAACCCATGGGAGCTTGTTAAAGAATTGTTCTTTCCAGTGTGTGTGTGTGTATTTGTTTTGTATTACTATTTCCGCGTGTGTATGGGTGTGTGTAAAAATAGATGCCATCGGTAAGTGAGTGATGGGCGAGCTTCCCCAGTTTACTCAGGGGAACATAAAAATGACTATTTTTCTCCTCTTCCCTCACCTGCACTATTAGGGCCCAGGTGCATGCCCCAGGCAAAGAGGGAGAATGTGTGTGTGTGTGTGTGTGTGTGTGTGTGTGTGTGTGTGTGTGTGTGTGTGTGTGTGTGTGTGTGTGTGTGTGTGTGTGTGTGTGTGTGTGTGTGTTCTCTTGAACGGAGACCACCAGTTCAAGAGTGGGTATGGCCCGGTCAGTGCTAATGGACAACCACACATATACAGTAGAAAAGTGTGTAAAGTGATAGTCTACCATCAGCAATGGTAGTTTGTCTAGGTCCAAGTGTAATGAACTGATTTGTATGGTGGGCCTTGTGAGAAGCCATTAAATTGGGAGTTGACTATACTATACTATACTTCTTTTCTGTACAAATGACACATTTTTACATATATATTTACAGCATCTGGAAAATATGACTTCAGATTCCAGATCTAAGTTAAAAAGTCAGGACTGATGGGATATTTCCACCTTTTCCCTTAGCCAGAATGTTATGGTTGGTTGGTCTGTTGAAGAGTAGCAGGATCTCTTGGGGCCACTAGTGGGACGTTTGGAATCAATTAAGACTGGTGTTTGATAAAATGCCATAATTCAAATATGCCACTCTATTCAAATGACATTGAGCACATGAAGATCCGCGTGATCATGTGTTTATCACCGGTGTTTGTTATACACTGGAAAACAGGTGTACATTTTTTTTTGTAAAAGTAAAATATTTTCAGAAACATTAATAAGAATAAGAGAAAGTGTATGACCAGGCCACCATATTTTTTCCGATTTGACCACCTGCAGTTTATGTGGTAGCTTACGTGACTGGAAAAGAAATTCAGCACCACCTGTACATGGACAGTTTGGAGTTATGAGAGAGAGACTAACCTCTCTGTTAGCCATACAGCTCTGCTAACCGCACTTTCAGCACTGATAAATGGCTAAGCCATATATTACATTACCAAGCATGAAAATGTGTTTATACAAACTTCATCCATTTGCGTGCATGTAGTCAGAGTATACATGTTGTCTTCAAGGGCTTTCACGTGTGTGTGTGTGTGTGTGTGTGTGTGTGTGTGTGTGTGTGTGTGTGTGCAGTGGTGGAAAAAGTATTCAAATGTTTTACTTAAGTAAAAGTATCAATACTGCAATGTAGAAGTACTCCATTACAAGCAAATGTCCGGAATTCAAAAAGTAAAAGTACAAAAGTATTGGTATCAAAATGTACTTAAAGTACCAAAAGTAAAAGTACTGAAATGTTTGAAAATAGCAGATCTACTATTCTTCAGCTATTTTCAAATAGCCTATGTATAAAATAGGGTATGTAATGTATGTTTTATAATGTAATAAATTATATCTACTAGTAACTAAAGCTTTCAAATAATTGTAGTGGAGTAGAAGTAAAAAAGTATAGACAATTGGAAATACTCCAGTAAAGTAAAAGTACCTCAAAATTGTACTTAAGTACAGTACTTGAGTAAATGTACTTAGTTACTTTACACCGCTGTGTGTGTGTGTGTGTGTGGGTGTGTGTGTGTGTGTGTGTGTGTGTGTGTGTGTGTGTGTGTGTGTGTGTGTGTGTGTGTGTGTGTGTGTGTGTGTGTGTGTGTGTGTGTGTGTGTGTCCGTGTGTGTGTGTGTGTGTGTGTGTGTGTGTGTGTGTGTGTGTGAATCTATACGTGTGGTGGTGGTGAGTTGTGTACATACTGTACCGTACCTTCCTAAAGCCACAGTGGTTGGAATATGACGCATAAACGCAACATGGCGTGCTATCAGCGTGAGACAGCTGTGGCCTCTCGTGCAAAGTGTGCCACAGTGACTGTGTGCTAAATCGACTGTCAGTGTCTTCATTACAGCACAGGGAGGAGGGTACCAACTGAAAAAGAGGCTTCAAATACAACAGCAAAGATGTTAGTGGGCTCAGTGACTCGCGACCCCGACCATGCATTACTGTAATAACAAGCACTTTATCTTGAAGACAAACATATATTGGACGTGCCTGACAAATCAATATAAAAACTGGAAAAGTGTGCTCCTCGGAGCATATAGATCTCCGCCAGACCGCTGTGTCAGTCATGGGGTGCAGTCGTAAGGATGATGCCATCATCTACATACTAAATATGGCCTTCACTCACCTTGACACCGAAAGGCACCCAAGGCACCACAGTCAGAATCACATTTTTTGACTTCTCCAGTGCCCTCAATACTATCCAGCCACAACTGCTTGCAGAGAAACTTGCGTTGATGGGTGGCATGGATCACATACTACCTCTCGGGCAGTATGTGAGATTGCAGGGTTGTCGATCGGAGATGCTGGTGAGCAACACGGGCGCTCCCCAGGGCACAGTGCTGTCGTCCTTCCTGTTCACCCTCTACACATCTGATTTCCGCTTCAACTCCTTCTCTCCTACAGAAGTTCTCAGAGGACACTGCGGTGGTCAGCTGTATCTCAGGCATAGAGTTAAAAATAATAGAGAGGGCACCCGATATCCCCTCCCATCCACTTGCATTGAGTTGCTCACACAGCGCATGGGCCGAAATCAGCCCTTCTTCTGGATTGTGAAATGTGGTGGGCGAGGCCTATTTGGGGCTCCTGCGCGTCACTTCTGTGACACGTTTTGCGTCACAGAAGCGCGCAGCCCCGTGCGCAAGCTCGTGCGCACGCTCGTGAGTCGAGCCCATTGGTCGAAACCGTTTTCGCTCGTTCGTGTAGGAGCCCCAGGCCGTTTTAAGCTGCAGTACCATGAATGGCCAGCATGTCCATTTGGCTTCAATGAAACCACTGGGTTCTGGGGGCTTGATCTCAGGTGACAACACTGTTGAACACGAACCGGCTTAATGCTACTGCTAGCAAGACCAAGGAGATGGTGGTGGACTACCACACGACCAAGAGGGTACCGCTGGTACCCAGAACCATCAATGGGGAGATGGTGGAGATTGTAGACAACTACAAGTTTCTAGGAGTGCACCTGAACAGCTCGTTGGACTGGTCTGACGACTCTGATGCACTCTCATCAGCACCAAGGAATCCTGAATCTCTTAACGGTGCAGTTCCCAACACATTCCATGCCAGAGGTTAATATCATAATGTACTCACCAGTGCCAGCGTTTTATTGTTGTTTTTTGTCGCCACAGACCTCGCTAAATAAGTTAAAAGTGCGCGTTCATTTGGTTCTAAACACACAGGGGATCTGTGTGAAACCGCCAGCGAAAACCTTTTCCAAATCCGAGCCGCCATCTTGAAGATACAGCGTGAGAACGCTAAACAGTGATCAGCGAGGAGAAAAACAACAACCGAGAAAATCGAGTTTTAGACAGGATCCCAGACAGGAAGCGGATACGATCGAAAAAAACGGAACCCGAATAATTCTGTTTCCGGTCTTCAAACCGGAACCGGAAATGGATCAAAACATTTTGAAAGTGCACCTGGGGAAAAATCAACGCGAATCGGCGGTTCGCGTAGATCTACGCGATTGGCACGCTGCGGCTTTAAATAGGTTCTCGTAGATCTACGCGATTGGCATTCAATGTGTTAATGGCCCGGCAGATGTCACTAGTTCACCTCCTGCAGGCTCCAGAACAATGATACTCTGAACACAAGTGAACAAGGTTTTGGCCGGACTTTACACTTGATTTTATTACCTGTAAACATTTTCATAAACACTTTATGTTTTCAATCGCTAGTTTAAAGTATTTTTTTTATCATCATGATATGCGTTTAATAAATTATGGTCCCATTAATTTAAAGATTAATCATAAAGTAGGGTATGCTTCTAGGGCTTCTATTGGTTGTACCGACTGAAGACCCGCCCTCGCTGCGCCAATTGCAGCCGTTTCCGGTTTCTTTTCGGGACCGGAAGTGGATCGGCGGATTTGAATTCGCCGAAAAAGTGGCTTCAAAACGGGTTTGTGTGCACTCTACAACAAGGGGAGGAGCAGGCTGTTCTTCCTGAGAAGGCTCAGATATTTTGGCCTGTGCAACAGTACGCTGCAGATGTTCTACCAGTGTTCTCTTCTTTGGAATTACGTTTTGGGGGGGGGGGGGTCACAGAGAGAGCGAGTGACACTGACAACCTAAACAGGCCGGTGAGGAAGGCGGGCTCCGTCGTGGGGACCTCACTGGAGGGGGTGGAGGAGGTACGCTACAGCGAGGACGCTGGATGCCATCATGGAGAACCCCTCCCACCCCCTCCACCTAGATATAGTGGGGCATCTGAGCAGGAGAGGAAAGGACAGATTTACCTAGCTGTATGAGACTTGGTATGTCCTTTGTACCATGTAGCTATGAGGATTTACACGAGACACACAATGGTGTGTAACATAACCCGGAATAATAGATGTATCAAGGACTCTTTTAGCGTATGGCTATTGTACTGATTGCACTGTAAACACTTTATGTGATTGGCATTGCACTGACTGTAATGGACACTTTATTTGTTTTAGTGAGGACACAGTAACCTTGTGTTGTTGTTTTTTCTGCATAGTGCAGGATAGTTGAATAGGAGTATACTATTGTATACTGCTGTTCTGTATTGACGGTGCTTCTTATTGTTTTCCTTGCCTATGTATTGCTGTATACGACAGTACTTTCCTAACTCTGTAACTCTCAACTGCTGTACTGCCTCTGGGCAACTGAAATTCCCCTCCGGTATCAATAAAGGTATCTATCCATCTATCTACACAAGGAAGCAATGGGGGGGAATAGGGTTACTGAATTGTTTTAATTTCAGTCATGTTAAATATTAACGTCTCCACTTTTCTCTTTAGCATTTGGCAGCCACAGCAGTACGTACAGACTACAAAGAGTACATAGACAGGTCAAAGACTGCTGAATTTGTCCTCTGCGTTCTTGAGACTGTTTTACTTGCTCTTGTTCAAATCTTTGTATGAACATTCATTGGCAAAAAGCTGAATTTAGTAGTTACACTTACATTCTGGCAGTGCACTCTGGGACACAGCATAAACAGTGCATCTCACCACTTCACAAGTGGTCTAATTGCATCATGAAAGGCACATTCAAAAAGGGGAAGTTGACCGAGGAGGAGTCGAGTCCAACTTGTACAGCACACTCAGAGGAACAACATAGATGTCCCAATGGCGCAATGTAATAATGTACAAATTACAGAGTAATTACACCGAAACCACTTGAGAGATGAAACCGAGAGCAGAAAGGACCTGCAGTCTGCAGGGTATGCAGTCTGCGTGCCAGTTAGCTATGAATAACCGTCGTATTTTATGTGCCATCTTTGACGGTTCTTGACAGGATTGCACATCTTAACATAATGAATTCCGTGACAGTCCGATGACATAACAAGCTCAGATCATAGATCAAGGCTGTATACTACGGCAATAAAAAAAAGACCCCTCTCAAGAAAACTACTACATGTGTAATGTGGGTGGTACACGTTTGATCCTTGCTGTAAAAATCCCTCCTACGGCGTAACAGCCACACTTCAATGGAACTCAAGAATTTTTCAAAGAATGGACAAGACTTCTATTGTATGCACGTTGTCCATTCTGTTGTTGTCTCACTCTCCCTCTAAAGAATGTTGTTCGTGTTTAGCTGTGCTTAAGCAAGCAGCGAAAGACTCAACCACGCATCATCAAAGCATTTTCCTTGTCAGACTGTGCTGTGTGGTACAAGAGGCATTATGCTACTCATTTGGAGGTACGTATAAGAACCGGCAGAACGGTCACAACACAGGCTTCCGCACTTCAGCCTCAATTGGCATAAGTGACACGCTAATCTAATCACTGGTCTGTCTGGTACCGTGTTCCACTGTGCAAACCCCAGGAAACTCTTGGGCCTGCAAGTAATTAATTAACTTAATTGCATGGTTAACTTAATTGATTGCCTCGTTATTTTTGCTAGCATAGATATGGGACATTGCACAATGAGAGAGAGTGTATACGCACAAACTGAGCAGTCGCCCATAAGCCACGCAGAACTCGGAAGGCAGGTGGGTGGGTTTTGTTTCACTCGCTATTATGTCTCTCTCCCTCCATCTTCCTCACTCTCTCTCTCCTTTTTTGCTAGCCTGCCTCTATCGCTGCACTCCACTCCATTGAAATAACAAAGTGGTCATGCGGTAAGTGACTAATCACTGTCTAATTATCATGCCATTATCATAAACTTAATTAGTTTTATTTATTACTCATTAGCAAACTACATCCAGTGAAACACGGCGGCGATAACCGGCATATCTGAGGGTTTGCGAGTCTGATACCAACATGGCTGAATTGCACACATGTCACAAAGATAAAGGTCCTCTATGAACGGTATGGGGTATTGTGCATGTATAGCCTACAGTAATGGCACACAGGAGTTAATTGGCTCTTTTAATTATGTATTTTTTTACAACTAATCCAAGGCGACTGCACAGTCTGAAGAAAAGTGGTGAAGTGAAAGAAAGTGAAAGGTAGATGTAGAGTAGGGGGTTGGGGAGAGAGAGAGAGAGAGAGAGAGAGAGAGAGAGAGAGAGAGAGAGAGAGAGAGAGAGAGAGAGAGAGAGAGAGAGAGAGAGAGAGAGAGAGAGAGAGAGAGAGAGAGAGACTGCATGCATCTCTCATTGTGAAGGCTGGTGAAGCCACGGCATTTATCAGTGGAATGAGTTGGCCCCAGATTAGGCTTCAGAACGCTGTCATATCAACACAGCTTTAGGCGAGGGCAGCGAGCCTCCTCCTCTCTCTCTCTCTCTCTCTCTCTCTCTCTCTCTGCTCCAGTTCTCCATTATCTCTGGCTGGCCTCTTCCTCGCTCCTACTTCTCCTTCCTGGTCTGACTTAATCTCAACCCACCCCCACCCTGCTCCAATCTCTGTTCATTTCTCTGTCTCACACCGTCCCTCCCTCCATCCCTCCAGTCCACTCTACTCAACACACTGTGTGTGTGTGTGTGTGTGTGTGTGTGTGTGTGTGTGTGTGTGTGTGTGTGTGTGTGTGTGTGTGTGTGTGTGTGTGTGTGTGTGTGTGTGTGTGTGTGTGTGCGTGAGGGATAGCTTTGCCTTCTGACCTAAGTATATCACCACGCCGGCCTCGCTCTTCCCTGACAGCTCTGACCTTGTTAGAATTGGAGTGAGACATTCACTTTCATAGCTGGAAAAACTAACAGAAAAACTACAAAACGCATTTAGAAAACATATTTTTGCCCTTGAAGATAGGTGTGTAGAAGAACATTGTTTCGTCAAAGCGTCACCATTAGGAGGGCGGAGGTTGCCATAGCTGCTAAATTCTCAAATCTACAGCGTGTGTGCAACCTGTCAGGTTATGTCCTCGGGGATAGCAATGAAATGATTGTGCTGAAATACGCTGAAATGTGGGATCCTTTCCAAGACCTTTCTCTTTGAGAAAACTCTCAACCAGTGACTCTCAGGTCCATTCCCGATGACTCAAGAGTATTTACATTCAAGCTGTATTATTAGGACTCAATTAAGATCCTGAAGGACTGTTGAGTGAACGTTATAAACTAGAATACCACAACCTTGCCGGATGCACAACTCCAAAAAGTCTCACATAAAGAGCCAGTACCCACGTTCTGTCCTTCAGGCACTTCTTATATTTGATTTGAACCCATTTAGGCCGGGAAAGAATCTGTGTCATTTGTTCTTTGGCTATTCAAAAATAGCAGATATACAAGCTCATAGGGCTCCGAGCTTGCAGATCTGCTATTTTTGAAAAATCGTGCAAATTTGAATATATATATTTTTTTAAAGCAAACATTTTAACTCAAATCTTTGCTTCATGGGGATTCTACAAATGTCTTCTAAATCCTAACTGTTTTCTGAAAAACGTATGTTGCTTTAATATCAGTGGTGCTCAAACTTTCTCAGGTCAAGGACCACCCAAAATGACGTGTATTTGGCCGCGGAGGCCCATCTCAAAATATTTTGTTACCGGGACCCCCCCAGAAAGATTTGAGTTACAAATGTTCCCTTTAAAAAAAATATATATATATATTCAAATATTTGCACTTAATGGTGAAGTATCTCTTCCACGGCCTTAAAGGCTCTATTGCACTTTTGTAGTTGCCAACAACGCCATATTGTAGTTAGTTTGTTGTCCCAGTGGTGAGAATGAATGGTGGTAGAATGAATGGAGTCATCACTGGTCAGTGAGGTTTCTTTGCATCCGATTTATTGCATAAGTACAAAACAGTACAAAACAGCTCTTCCATGGACCCTGAGGTCCTCTCAGCAGCCTGCTGGCCACTGAGTGTCACACACCAAGTCGCATTTCAGTATAGTCTTTATAACAGAGAGATCTAAAGAAAGAGGAGGTACAGGTATGGGTGTGTCAGACTTCAAAGGTGAGCCCCCACCCGGTCCAAACATTTGCAACTGTTGGGACAGGAAGGGGATGGAGACACGTGCATAGAACCTCCCAGGTAAACAACAAAGAGAATGTTAATCTTAACCCCACACCCTGGTCAGCCAACAGCCACCTCTTTGAATACGCTCCCCTGTCTGTAGGCTACCTGTAAGCAAACATATGACTGAGATTTGTATCTATGTTTATGAAATATACACATCAATGGTCAAGATTTTTCAAAAATAGCAGATCTACAAGCTCTATAGCGTGCCACTTGGTGCCGTGCTATGAGCTTGTAGATCTACTATTTTTGAATAGCCTAAGTATAAAATATGGATAAAGTGGTTACACAGATGCGGTTTGAATGTGTAAAGTAAGACGGGCAACACAGTAGACGGACACCTTTCGACTCTATGCCTAATCCGTATACTGCGTTACTACCTGTCTAAATAAAATATAAGAAGTCCCTGAAGGATAGAACGTGAGTGCTGGCATCATTCTCTTTATGTCGGAACGTTGTAAACTAGGTGGTAGGATAGAAGAGCAGTAGAGGTGTCCTCACCGCTCTGAAACAATGCCATGATATATCTACAGAGCCTGCTCACATCACAAGCACACCTTAGATTTTTGCACCCCTTATAGAAGAAAAACCAATTAACATATTCCATCACGCTCACTGAGCCCCATTAAATGAACCCATTAAGTTCTTTTAGGATTACAAAACAAGTAATCGTAAAAGTAATTGGCAATTAAGCTTCTCATAATTGTACAAAAACTTTGAGGATTCAATGTTTTCTCACTCAGGTCCATAATTTGACCATACAACGTTGTATACTCAAAAGTGGTTCAGTTTATACTGCAGCTGTAGACTGACTCTGATCTCATCTTTTTGGGGACAAGGCAAACAATCTGTGCTCTTGCAAGACTACCATATTTTATAGCAACTGACTTGCAAACTTTACTGACCGTTTGATATCCCTTATTGTATTTCATTTATTAATATACTACTTATACTATTATGAATAATTTGGTATAATTACCATCACTGTTCTTTTGTTCTTTTTTACACATGGATAATTGCCCACACTGCACCTATTACATGACTGTCCTCTCTTTTGTGATCGTTCCTGAGGATTCTTCCTTTTCCTTTCCCGTCAAGGTTTTTTTCCTGCCTTATTGAGGGTCTATCAATAAATCTAACTTCATTTATATAGCATATTTCATGCAGCAGGTGCTACCGAATGCGCTTTACAGAACAGAAGAAAAACACACAAGTAATTTAAGGAGGGAAAAAGGACAGTCAATTTTAAAAGAAATACAATAAGATTAAGGTCTAAAAAACTAAAAAGGAAAATAAAATAGAGTAAAGCCTAGGTAAAAGCAATGCTAAAAAGGTACACACACACACACACACACACGCGCGCGCACGCACGCACGCACGCACGCACGCACGCACGCACGCACGCACGCACGCACGCACGCACGCACGCACGCACGCACGCACCCACACACACACACACACACACACACACACACACACACAGTACCACCCCCAAATCGATAGAGTGAAATTGTAATTTCTTGGGGCAAACTGAAGAGGATAGACATTGGGGGAAATAAGCGGACCGTACATTGTAATTTAAAGAGGTGGTGCCATGTTTTTGCACTTTTTCTGTTTTTCATGTGTCTATGAGGTTGATAGAACTTCATTAAGCCCCCCGGTGGTGTTTTTATGGTGTTTTATGTCTTCTCTGACTATTTGGAGTTTCTTCCTGGAGGCTGAAACCTTGAGGGTCAAACGTGCCAATAGAGAAACAGCGCTTTAGTGACATCACAAAGCCATACCCTCCCCCTCATTATCATAACACAACAGGTGTGGGCATGAGGAGGAGGAGGGACTAGGACAGGTGGGTGGTGCTAAGGTGGTGGAGGAGGTGCTAAGGTGAGAACCAGGTATACTTAATGAACTGGAGGCGTGTCCACATAAAAACAACATTTTAACACTTACTGTACACTTTTTTTTTTTGAAAAAAATCCTTACATAATAATAATACCTTATGATCAGGTTTTAGGGTTGAAAAATATCATGGCACCCCATCTTTAACTTTCTTTAAACAAGTTAAATTCTCCCACAGGATGTTGCGGTGTGGTGTGCAGCTGTAACCAATACCGACATTCTATTTCAAATAGATCATGATTGGTTTAAGAGAAGCTCTTGAAACAAGGCTGCCACTCATTCAGGCGCCAACTGGGGAAATGTTTTTAAACTGGACAAGACAAGATTCAATAAGAACGTATTGCTTTTAACACCTTGCAGTGGTTCCGTCTTGTCTGGAGGACGATCGTTAACGCGGCATGTAAGAATAACAGCTTTGGTTTCAGCTCTCTACCTTCACTCTTGGCTTTTCTCCAGCATGTTCAACGTCTGATTACTCTCCAGTATGATCTATCTAAATGCCCTTGGGATTCGCTATGGAAACAGCACCATCTCTCACAGAGTGCCACTGTTTTAAGGAAGAACAGTAAATCAAATTTTGCTAAGGGGAATAAAAGGCCATTTCCTTTCTACCTTCCATGGCCAGGCCACACTATATGGAGCACTTCCTCAAAGAGCATATGAGCCTGCAGGTTTCCTAAGCATCCATGGGGAGCGCAACATGATAAGAGACTGCCACTGGCCTCCTGCTGTGATTGGCAGAGTAGACCCAGCTGTGTGAACCTCAGAGACTGTAGAGGGAACTCACATTTCGCTGTCTAACCAAGCCCTAACCCTAGTCATACTGAATGGCAGTATCAGCTGAACATCTACAGTATTTGTCATGGCTGCGGGCAAAAGGTTGGGTCAAAATGTTGATCCGTGCTTCCTGGACTCGTTTTTCAGGTGTTATTATTTGAATGTGGACTATGTGTCACAATATGGCTCAGGAACTGGTAACGACCCAAAGTGCAGGAACACACAAGAAACCAAGTGTTGAAGTTGAACCAAACCTTTCTTAATAAAACAAGAAACACAAGCACAGAGGGATCAAAACGGTAACTAAGTACCCACGCTAACAAGAACAAACTCCCAGGAAACATTGACAAACGAACAGGCAACTCTAACAAACACTCAGACCCATTAAACACCCACAGTCTCAATTAACACAAACAGTCACCGCCGGGAACCCCAGGTGGAACCAGTCTCTCAATCAATGACCACAGCGGAGAGGGGAGGGAGGGAGGAGCTCAAGGGAGAGGACACATTGGGCAAGGGCAGTCAAAACAGGGCAAAACATGGGCTGGAAAGGGCAGACAGGGCAGGGGCAGAGGCCAAGATCGTGACACCGTGGCTCCCATAGATATAGAAACCTAGATACCTCATTGGCCTCTGGAGTTCATTGGAGCGACCTGTATCGAATACAAGGCTCTTCCGCAGGGGGAAGCTGCCACTCAAAGTGACTACTGGCCAAACACAGTGCGTTGACTACTTGGCCAATCACAGCAGATCTTTCCCAGGACTTGTCAGAATCTAGTTGTCCCGCCCCCACCTGCCTCTGATTGGCCGACCGAACGCCCCCTTCTGTGACGCACGCGGAAGTTTCCTGCGGAAGCGGCGAGCTTTGGGAATGCACTGCGGATTTGTAGCGGAAGTTGAGAGTTGTGTAAGTCCCGGGAAAGACGCGCTGTGATTGGCCAGTAGTCACTTTGAGTGTCAGTTGGGGCAAACGCAGTCCCCACAACATCATTTACTATTCTGTGCCTATCGGTACATAACTCGGACGGGGCTGAGTAGGCTCAAAGCGAACTTCGCAACGTTCGGCACGGCAACTCGCGCGCTTTGGTGGTGCCTCTCGTGGCTCAAGTTCGCTTGAGACGTCGCGGTCCGGTCCAAAACTATACTTTATCGGCGAAAAAAAAGTAGTCCGCGGTTGTTTGAAAAAGTATTCTCCCAAACGGGAGTCGAACCTAGACTCCCACTGGTAGAGGATTGGGAGTCTAATGATTAGCGAAGGTGCGCCACTGTGGCCGGCGCTGAGATCTAATGTAGAAGTAAGAAGTCCCCGCGCGGGCGCCCGCCCAAAAGGGGACGCCTCGCCCACGAAAATCCGCCGTGCACTACCATATATAGCGCGGAAGCGGAAGCACGCCCGGGATACAGACACTTCAGAGCCGGAGGAGGCGTCTAACTTTATACGTCTATGATGGCTCCCAGTCAGAACTGACATGCTGCATGTTCTCCAGACTCAACAAGATACACACAGAGAAATGTTAGTGCAAGCCTATGCCTATTGCAGGTGCTTAACCTTGAGTAAGTGGATCAGAAAAGCATAACTATGAACAGAATATTCTCTCCCCACTACAATACGGCAGCCATTACCATTATGTAAAGACTCGATAGATCATGCTGTAGTTCCCCCTTTTCACTGCATACTTACTGAGCTATTAATTTACACCCAAGACAGAGAACGTTTAGGAGGAATAAAGGCTGAAAGGTGGGCATCTATGGTGGCTATACTGTCCTGTAAGGCGACAGTCAGACTCTGTGAGTTGAAGTAGAACAGATTCAAACAGTGGCCAGGTCTTCCCCACAACACCTTTTACAATTGCATGACTGAGGGCCTCCAGATTAACCCATTCAATCCGGGAGAAGCATCTCTGTCATTTTTTTATTTATTTGGGCTATTAAAAAAATAGCAGATATACAAGCTCAAGTGCAGCGCTATGAGCTTGTAGATTTTTTTAATCGTGAACATTTGTACAAATCTTTAAATATATACATTCGTAACTCAAATCTTTGCTTCTGGGGGGGTCCCTGGAACAAAATTTGACAAAAATACCTCATAGCGTGGCACTCTGTGCCGCGCTATGAGGCATATCTGTGAGGTATATCTATGAGGTATATCTGAGGTATATCTGCGCTATGAGGTATATCTGCTATTTTTTTTAATAGCCCAAAGAAATAAAAAAATTCTTTCCCGATCTAAATGGGTTAAGACCCATCGAAAGGCATGTATGGAAGCCAATAGAGTGAGATCAATAATCATGTCTGTTGTTGATTACATTCATAACAGCAACTCGTAATAAAAAATGGATCATTGAGCCTTTTGAGACGAATGAGATGGGAGGGAGGGGCTGGCCCCGATGGAATTGTAAAGTTCTCTACTCTGCTTTCACATAAACGAATCTGATAAATTCCCCCAAGATTACATTGAGATTCTGGTATTGATTGAGTGCTGTTTGTAATTTCATATGCTGGGTGCGCTGGGGCATGGGAGAGAGGGAGAGTTCGGGAAAGGGATTGCATTGTAGGGCGAGAAAGGTTGTGGAGAGGGATCCATTGCAATAAAATCAACATCAGCACAGTAATACAAGTCCATGTTCTCTCTCACACACACACACACGAAAAAGGCCATTTACAGCTCAGGCGTTTAGCAGACATTCTTATCCAGAGTGACTTACAAAGTGCAAGAACAGATCAAGTGGCATGAAGAAACCTAGTCAACAAACAACAGGGTATAAATGCTCATGTAAATAGAGTACGAGGAAAACTATTAAGTGCTACAAAGTATCTAGGATACCATGCAAACCTGAAAACCTAGCATGCATTCTAAACAACACACTATGCTTCTGTGGCCAAGCAAACAGTGTGTGTCTATCTAAGATGCAGAGCAGGCGAACAAGTAACCAACATCTACATGGTATAACTAGCATCAAAATAGGAAAAAAAGTAAGTGATACAAGCAGTGGTGTAAAGTAACAAAGTATATTTACTACTGTAAGTACTGTACTTAAGTACACTTTGGAGGAATGTTTACTTTACTGGAGTATTTCCCATTTTCTGTACTTTTACTTCTACTCCACTACATCTCAGAGGCAAATATTGTACTTTTACTCCACTACAATTATTTGAAAATTTTAGTTACTAGTTACTTTTCAGATATAAATTATGATATTATGAAACATACATTAACCACTTTAGCCCTATTTTACACCTAGTCTATTTGAAAATAGCAGATCTACAAGCTCACAACGCGTCGCGATGCGATGCGTTGTGAGCTTGTAGATCTGCTATTTTCAAATATTTTAGTACTTTTACTTTTGGTGCTTTAAGTACATTTTGATGCCAATACTTTTGTACATTTACTCAAGTAAATTTTGAATTCTGAACTTTTACTTAACAGAGTATTTCTATATTGCAGTATTGGTACTTTTACTTAAGTAAAGAATTTGAGTACTTTTTCCACCACTGGATACAAGGAATGAGAAGTGCTAGGGGGTGAGGTATAGGAGAGTTTTCAGAACGTGGTGGCAAAGGGGGAGTGAGTCCTGACTTGGAGGGGGGGGGGGGGGTCCTTCCACAGCTTGAGAGCCGGAAGGGAGAATAGTCCCAGAGTCTAGGACACTTGTAGCGTTGGCCGTTGGCTGACCTAAGTGTCCGTGAAGGGGTGTAGGGGTGGATCATGTCCTGAAGTTGATTTCCATGTCCTTGATTTACCTTGGACTTGGATGCAGGCAGCAACCGGACGCCACAGAAGGGCTTGCAGAAGGGGGAGACGTGAAAATAGATGTGGAGGTTGAATACATGCCACAGCATTTTGGATCAGATGTAAGGGTTTGACAGCGCATGCCGGCAGAACAGCAAGGGGGGAGTTGCAGCAGTACAGCCTGGAGATAAAGTGAGGCTTGGATAAGGAGCTGGACAGACTCCTTAGGTGAGGAAGGGGCTGATCCTCTGGATGACAGCTTCAAAGTGGTGCTGAAAGAACGGCATGAGTCAGACAGGAGGAACAGGCCTGCTACAAATGGCTGTGAATGCTAATAGGCTACAAATGGGTCAGGGGGAGCTGAATGGGAGCTAAGTATGCCCTGGCTAGCTCGGAAGTAACCCAAGTCCCTGCCAATCAGACTGGGAGGGCAGGTGTTGGTGCCAAATTCTGCATGCCCACCGGGAAAGGCGCGCACCGTGTGGGAGTGGACACATGCCGTGTTAAAGCGCAGTCAACGTGTACGCGCTCCTGTGAGGCGCATGCCTTTTTCTGGTGGGCATGCAGAATTCTGCACAACCAGGCGGTTAAGCTCGGAAGTACCCCAAGCCAAGTCCCCTCCAAATCAGACTGGAAGGAAGGCCGGCACCCGGCAGGGCCGATGAAAGCTGGCTGTGTATACGTACGGGCCGATTGCTAATGAAGCTAGTGCGGGACTGGAGTAGACTCTCACAAGTGGGTCAGAGCAGGAGGCTGGCTAATGGGATGGATAACACCTCAGGCGCTCGCAGCTTTCAGGAGGGAGAAACGAGGAGCGTCTGACCCGCGCTCTCTCTCGCTCTGCCTCCTTCACTCTGCCAGAGAAAAGAGCGCTCTCCTTATAGCTCACAACACCGTTTCTGCACCAGACACTCACCAGTCATCACTTTAGATGGCTGGTTCTTTTTTCGTTAAAATTTTTTTATTCATGGTTTTATAGTAGTTTGACTGAGATATATCAATTAACCAGCATCTATATTCTGGGTCGAACCAAAAATAGCAGATCTACAAGCTCACGATGTGCCTCAACGCCATGCATTGTGAGCTTGTAGATCGGCTATCGTGAATCGTTTTAGGAGGGAAGGGGGGAAAGGAGCGGTACAGAGCCAACTCAGGTCCAAGTCTAGAGGGTTGTTAGTGGTTAATCAGCATGGTGGCAATATTTGAATTGGTGCGTTTGAATTCACTGCTGTTAACTTAAGCACTTAACATCACTGAAATATTTGTTGTTCCAGTTAATGTATCACAGCTGCTTATCTCCACACAACTTGAAATATTCCCAATAAACTAGATTTATAGATATTATATGTATAGCTATTTTGTACTGTATTCCTGCAGCCAGGACAGATATTTTTAAGCTATGTGCGTATAAACAATACTCCTATTCCTACCATATTACTTTAATGCCTTCTTCCATTTTCTCTAATTTACATTAAAAATCTGCTTTTGTGAGAAAGTCACCAAGCCAAATTCCTGTCCAAAGTTACTTATAGGCAATCATTCTGGTTTATCATTTAGTCTTTAGTCAACACTGCCATCTGGTGGTCAATATCGACATGACTGAAAGAAGAGTTGACTGTACTCTATAATGCTATACAGTTGTTTGCTTCAGACATTTGTACTATACTGTGTAATTAAGCAGATGATGAGCAATGTGGTCTGAAGCTGCCCCCGTATATGTGTGTGTGTGTGTGTGTGTGTGTGTGTGTGTGTGTGTGTGTGTGTGTGTGTGTGTGTGTGTGTGTGTGTGTGTGTGTGTGTGTGTGTGTGTGTGTGTGTGTGTGTGTGTGTGTGTGTGCGCGTGCGTGAGCATTAGAGCAGAATAAGGGGAGGGGGCGTTCAGGATAAATATTAATGCATGGCAAACAGATCAATGGCTATTAAAAAGGTCAAGGCCATGTGATGATGGATGCCGACAAAATATATTGATCATTTTTGACTGCTGTAATGAATTACAAACAGATACACACACACACAGACACACACACACAAAAACGAACACGGGCAGCAGACCAAGCGATAGGGCTAAATTCATTGATCATGTTTAATCTGTCATAATTAATTCCACAGGAGCGACTGTGATGAGAGCAGGCCTCCATTAAAGCAGATAAATTATTCAAGACAAGGGAGAGCAGGAGAACGAGATGAATGACCGTGGGAGATTGGTGCCAGCAGTCACGGGTAAAGTCTAATTAACAGTCTTCTCCTGGAAACTGGCACAGGTTCGCTTACACGGGGAGCAATAGTGACACCTAAAAACTTTAATTGGAGGTGTAGGTCATCCTAAAGTAACACTTCACGGCCCATTAGCTTTTGGGTTGAAAAGAGCTATCAGGAATTAAGTAGAGCCTTTTAACGTTTGTCTACAGGTGCAGAGACCGGGTTACCGTTTTTATCTTTCAAGTCTAACAGGAAAGAAATATGCCAACTTCCCACACATGCCACGAATACTCCTCCATAAGATATGATAGTGTAATTTTTGCATGCAGATGCACCCACACATTCATAGATACATACTGTATATAGGGTACATACATACGTAAATGTGTGCAATATCTTTTCATGTGTGTGAAAAGACAGACATAGATACGTATAAACAGTAGATAGATATATATAGATACAGATATAGATATATACACACACATACTGTCCTTATCCTCTGCCATTTCCATATCACTTGTCGCTTTATCTTGTTTAATTTCTATTTGCCTTCTTCTGTGAAGAGCTTTGTAATAAACCTGCTATTATGATTAGTAGTTTTTACACAAATTGCTAGGGCGTAGGGTGAAGGGTGATATTTTCAATGGATCACGGAAGCCACAATGCAGCTGCTCTACAAAAGACACCAGGACCAGAGATGGGAAAATAATTAATAGAATTAAGTTAAAATACGTTTTAATTAGATGAAAAAACAAAAGAATATAACTTAATGTCTGCCCATTCTACTGGGATTTATTCACTTTTCAACACAGATCTTTGTAACCGAACCACATAGAGACAATGAATCCCGCTAAAAAACAACCCTTTCATCAAAAAGGAAAGGGTTAGCAACATCTAACAACAAATAGATATCTAAGATAAATCTTATCTCATCTTAGAAGGACCAAATTGAAGACTTTAAATTATTGAACCAATTGAGCATAACATTTATCATTCTGGCCAAATGTTTATCCACAGGGCACTCTACAAAGGCTTTACACTCTTGCATGTGTGAGCTACGGTTACATGGAACTTAGAGCCTGATATATCTGCCGTACGATGCCGATCATGTGCCGAAAATTGACAATGTACCACTTACTGTATTTGGGTGGGGTGGGTGGGGCTGTTGAAGGGAGCAGGTCACTGGCCAATCACTGTACACATTTAAGGGGGGTGGGGGTGTCTCGCTCTTAGAAGGGTTGCCTGTACAGTGGACAGGTGGCAAGGCAGCAGGTGAATTTTAGGTCAGGGTTACTTTCTCCTTGCCTGTTCCTGGAGAGGCATGACCTACCAGGCAGCAGTAAGTTTGGAATCAGAGCTTCCCTCTCCTATCCTACTGTATGTGTTGGCTAGAATAGGTACTACAGGAAGTACAGTACAGTACAGGCATGCAGGGATGTTTTCCTTAGCTGTTGAGGTAAGGTTCTACTCCTCTACAGGAGACAGACATGCCCAGGAGACATATATAGACACAGACACACACAGTCCTCATACTTCTCTAATTTCCTTGAGCGCTTGTTTTGATATCTTTATTTCTATTCGTCTTCTTTGTCTGCTGTGAGGATATTTGCAACTATACTTGGTGATAAGATAACTGTATCACCAAATTCCTAACTAGGTCATTATCTTTGGCCGAAGGGTGATGTTTCAAAGAAAATTCAGTTAAAATACATTTTAATTAGACGATGAACAAACAAAACCAAAAAAACTTAATGTCTGCCCATCCTAGTGGGATTTATTCACTTTTCAGCATCATTTACACACATAGGCAAACAGAGTAGACGGCAGAAATTAATTTCCATTGATATGTTTAACCACTGCAACCACAGAGAAACAATGTGTCCCCTTCAAAGAACAATCCCCTCATCTACCTATATTTGATTGTTTTCATCATGTGATGATAATGACGCAGCGGCGCCACATTCTTTTGACAGAAAATCAGTTCAGCGAGTAACACTTGTGTGGTATAAATTAGGCTTTAATGGTTCTAAACTCTGATCCAAGGGAGCCAGGCAATCGCTACGTTTTCAATTCTACCAGAAAGTTAATCGCAATCAACTTGACAGAGGCTTGGTGCAGTAAATTAATCAGCTAGAATAAAAAACCAGCAGAGCTCTGGAGGCCCAGAGCCATCAGATGACACTGCTGCAATGGCACCTAGACCCCCTGGGAGAAACTGGGAAGTTAAGCCGTGACTCAGGGCCATCGCAGTCTAAAAAAGGCCATAACCGTATTTCAGCTTTGTTCTGAGATTAAAAAAGGAAAATTCCATGTTGTCATACCTCATCATCTGCATCTCTGTACCCGCTGAACTGCTACAGTCAAGAATTAGAGTGAAACCTTTAACAACTCCTAAATATTAGGAAATATTTGTGAAACCAGAGATTTCAAAGGCTTACCTGTGATTTTCTCTGGCAAAACTCAGACATGCTGACTTGTGATTCAGACCCTCCTAACATTGGAACATTGGAATTCATGATGTAAGACCAGGGTCTGACCACGTGAGACTAGGCAATGTATTGCATTCATTATTAGCCAAAATGTTATATTGATGAACAGACAATAATTATCCCAATCATCAATCTTTGCTCTTCTGACACCGTTTTGAGTTCTTCCTTACTCGCAGGTGTTTGAGAAGTTGGAACTGTATAGTTGGAAAGTAAAGCGCAGAAAAAAAAGAAGAAAAAAATCAATTGTAACAAAAAAAATAAAAAAAAGGGGGGAGACTACATGTCACAAAACAAAATGACAGATGGTAACACAATGAATAAGACTTAAAATCACCAAAATGAGCGGTAATTCTTTTAAAACTGTAACCATACTCGAGGCTAAATTGAGATTTACTCCTACTACCAGTTCAAGTTGACCAGGAATTTAGGATGAAATTGAAGACTTTAAATTATTGAACGAATTGAGCATAATATTTATCTGGCCAAAGACACTCTACAAAGGCTTCTCACTGCTGCTGCATGTGTAAGCTACAGTCGCTCTGGACTTTAGAGCCTCATTATACTTAGTCATACAACGCCGACGGTGTCACATGCTGAAAATAGGCGGTATACAAGCCCACGTGTCCTGCTGCGATGCATTGTGAGCTTGTAGATCTGCCTAACAGAGCTTAAAACCACCATTCACCGTTAAAGACCCTCTCTCCCCTCAAAAATGTTTAGGTTATCCCATTGTCCTCTTCCTCTCTTCTCATGTTTCTATACAGACAGAGGCACGCTGTTTATTCTATGCTTATTCTATGTTTGCACAGAAGCACAACATTTATTCTATCATTGCCTACACTGTGTTGTAGACATAACATTATGGCAATACTAGGTTACTATATTTTCAGTTTATAACTTCAACATTTCAATTATATTAAACATTACATTTAAAAAATGATATTAAAATGTCTGAGCCCTGAGGCAGATATCAAATATTGCCTCTTGCCGTAGTGATACAGGTGTGTGTGTGTGAGGATGAAGTGTGTGTTTACGTTTTGGTGGGGGACAGAGGGTGCGTGGAGATTTTGGCATGATGATTCTAGGGGCGTGGAATATTGGCAAAACTATTGGGTCCTGGAATGCTAAATGAGGGCAAAGATAAGAGCAAAAAAATTAAGGTACTATTAAAGCTCCTTTATGAGAAAAATACTTGACATGTACTTGTTTTGAACAGAGACGATGTTTCCGAGGAATTAAACGACACCATGGGAAGTGAGGAATGAGTCTTTAACCTCCTCTATGACGCATCGGTGTGACTCCTCCCTCCTCACGGACGAAGTCGGTCTGTTGAATGGAGCAGGTCACTGGCCCACCACTGTACTAATGGTCTCTCTCTTAGAAGAAGGTTTCTCTGCACAGTGGACAGGTGGACTTGTTGCTGGAGGTGAACCATTTATACTGTAGAGGAAGAAGGTTGAAAAAGAGAAAATACAATGGCTTTATTCGAGTATGTTAACCACCTTCAACCTGTGGATGGCATTATAGGCAAAACTTTACAAAAATAAAAATGTTAATTCTGCAAAATAGCTGTGTGTGTGTGTTTGTGTCAGAGACATGACATCCATCTATTATGTCTCACCAGACATGCAGAGTGGAACTTCTTCTTGCAGGTACGGCAGGCTTTCTTGGGCAGAGAGTAGTTGGAGCCGTGGATGACAGAGAAACAGATCATGCAGTCCTCCACACCCTCGAAGCGCTTATCAACGTTGTTCTTCCACAGAGCCAGACCCTCCATTATACTGCCGTTCTATGCACACACACGCATACAGACAGATCAATTAGATGCACACCCATGACATGTGTATGTAATATGCACACATGAATGGCCAAAGAGGGACCGATACGCATAAACACACACCCAGACATACATACACACATCCCAAAAGCAACACAGGAATTTAACGAGTTCCTTTGATTTTGCCTGAGCAAATTAGTATTTATTTTCCTGTTTTATCACTTTAATTTATAGGTGTTTGTGTTTGTGTTTATGTCTCACATGTCCCTGATGGGAAACTTGTTTTGCTGCAAGGCGTGAAAACACAAAAACGTCATGCTCACAATGGACAACATATGCAGACGGAACAAAATGGGGGGGAAAGGCAAAAAAAATTAGGGGGTGGGGGTGTACATAAAACATGTTAATCCACATATTAACCCATTAAGACCGGGAACACATCTGTGCAACCACGTAAACCCTTATTTTATACTTTGGCAATTCAAAAATAGCAGATATACAAGCTCATAGCGCAGCACTGAGTGCCGCGCTATGAACTTGTAGATCTGCTATTTTTGAAAAATCTTGAAAATGTGTGCAAATCTTTGAATATATGTTTTTCAAAGCGAACATTTGTAACTCAAATCTTTGCTCCTGGGGGTCACTGGAACAAAATATTTTGAGATGGGGTCCGTGGCCAAATACATATAATTTTGGGGGTCCTTGACATGAAAACGTTTGAGCACCACTGATATATAAGTGGCAAGTGTGTGTTTTGTACCTGGTGTGTGAGATAGGTGCTGAGCTGCAGCATCCAGTTCCTCCACTGTTGCACGGAGACGCCCACCCTGCGCCCGCTCTCCACGGTGATGGAGCCCAGAGGGTAGCTCTGGGGCAGCTGGATCACCAGCTCAATGAAGATGTCATCCACAGAGTAGGTGGCGATCACCTCCCGCGCTGCCGAGCGAGCCTTTACCTGAGGACGGGACAACATACATTATAATCTCCCATTATAATACATATCGTTGCTGTCGGGCAGAAACCTCTTCTCTCCATATTTTAACTTTTTACTACAGCGTCACACAAGTATCAAAAACTCGCGTTTTGAGCTTGTAGATCAGCTACTTTCGATACTTTTGAATTTCAATCCTGAAAAGTAACAGTTTCCACCCGACAAAGACAAAATATATATACATACACTGCACTCAAAATTATTCAACCTAATTTTATTCATTCAATTGCGAATTTTGGTTTATTGACAAAATTCACATTATTCAACCCAAGTGTCTTTAGTAGAGCACACTTTTGCTGTTATGACCTGCTGCAAACGTGATGCATAGCCAGAGACCAGCTTCTGGCAGTGTTCCTGAGGAATCTTAGGCCATTCCTCATGTGCAATGGCCTCCAGCTCACTAATATTCTTGGGCTTCAAATCCCACCAGAGAAGATGTTCTATACATCCACACGGCATAGTGTCATCAGTGGGTTGTACCTAGGGGGGCGGAGTTGCACTCGGGGGAAAACACAGATTTCCCCCAGCTGGTATAGACGGAGGGATGTGGTGTTTTCAAACTCATATGCTGTAAAAGTGTACTGATCTAAAAGCAGGCGTCATGGCTTGCCAGATCACAGGCACAGAATGTTGTTGCCACTCGACAAGGAATGCTACATTAGCAAATTAAACAAGAGTCCGATTGGAATGTTGTCCTGACTGAACAGAGGATCCAACACAACACAATGGCCCGAGGTTATCGGATTTAATCACCTGGTAAGAGACACTATTACATTTTCTATAGATATGATCAATTAAACTTATCATAATATCAAAAAGCAAAAGCCATTCATTCATCAATGATGTTTATAGAACACGTTTTAGTGAATTCCAAGTACAGGAGACATCGACTCCATTGCAGTTTGGAAACGCAACATGCAGCGATTTACACACAAAACAAGCCAAACCCTAGACTATCCTCGTTTAAAAACCTACAGAAAACACAATTGTTAATCTGGCAATGAACACGGAGCTAAAGCAGTGTGTAAATCCTGCATGATATTAAATGACGCACTTCGCCAAATGGTAATGGCGACGGTACGTGCCGTTCACAAAACAGTCTCTAAACTGTACTTCAAATTCACTATAAACATTATTGATGACTTAATGGCTGTTGGGTTTTGATATTATGGTAAGTTTAATTGATCATATCTTGTAATAGTGTCTCTACCAGGCGATTAAACACGGTGCATATGTAAACATGTTTTGTAACAAGGAGCGAGACTAGAGGTAACCAGAAGACTCGCACCAAAACACGCTCGCCCCCATTTTTCTCACCGACCAGAGGTTCTTGTATTCTTGTATTTGTTTTACGGTTTGAAATAAGTTCAGGGTTAGGCATAGTTTTACTGAGGTTCAGTTTAGGAATAAGGTTATGTTTAGCAGTTTAGGCATAGTTTTACTGAGTTTAGGAATACCAGGTGAATACCGGCGGGTTTGCCCCGGGGCGACTGTGTTTTGGGGCGAGTGTTTTGATACTCAGACGGAGATGGAAAGAGGGAAACAGATCTCCGGTCTCAGTGGTGCTTGTGCTGAAACTTGACTAATGCAATAAGATATAAGGATAATCTGATAAACCACATGAACCCCAGTTTACGTATTCTGGGGGGAACATAAACCAAACATTGCCAATCTAGCTCACAGTTACAACGCGTCGCGTTCCGACGCGCTGTGAGCTCATAGATTGTCAATGTTTGGTCTTTTTAGTCACATATATCTTAATAATAAGTCAACTTTTCCGAGGGCGAGTGGACGATTGTGTTCCAGCTGTCCTTCTGATGGATTTTTCTTGGCTGACAATGTCTCCATCGTCCATAAAATAGCTCTGAAAGTGATCAAACGATCATGTATGATGTAACTCTATGAGGCAGATCGTTCTGTTTTCCCCTGGGACAAAATCGAATGGGCGTTCCTGGGCGTTCCCGTCTATCTCCGTGTGTATCTATGGGGTTCAAGTCAGGAGATTGTGACAGCCTCTTTAGAATCTTCCAGCAGTCAAAACAAGGAATGAATCAATCCATCTAGCAATATATTTACGCTGGGCGGCGTTAATATATTTATGGCGCTACAGTATACATTTGCTCTGAAGATCAACACTTTGAGAAGTAAATAAAAAGGTGGTGGGACATCAAAGGGAGGTAAAAAGGCAAATAAGTGCCGGTCACTGGAGGAGACATAAAAGCAATATGTATCATAATAAGAGTACATGTATGGATTATGAGCTGTCGTTCTTGCTGTAGCACTCTAACTGGATCGGCACATATCGACATCCAGAAAAAAAGCTATGTTTTTCTGAGAAATGCATCAAGAACCCATTCATGACTTGCACCAGCAGGGAAGAGGTGCATTGAACTGAAGGTGATTTTGCCTTTCTTTTTCAATAAAGTAGCAGATTCTTACAGTATTTGATATTGAGCAGAATAGGATAAAAACAGCAACATAAAAAAACAAACAAATGTATAATTGTTCCTGTATGATCTATGCTCATGACTCTTTGTCCCCAGAATACAGTCTCCCTGACCCAACTCACTGTATTTCACTGCAATATACAGTACACTGCACTCGACCATGTTTATTCCTTAGAGTGAAAAGAGCGTATAAAATAAAAAAATATTAATCCATCCCCCAGGGCTATGGTTTTAAGACATATAAAAACTGTACTTAGGACTTAACTATGGTCACAGTATTTATTACCTTTAAAGTCACAGAATATAGAAGATTCATTTGATGACATTTAGGAACAATAGTAAACCTGCAAACAGTAAAACCTGGGGAAATGAACTCATAAAGTTTAAGCCTGTTTTAGTACAGAACACGGACACACACGCACGCGCGCACAATTTCAGAAAGCAGCGGTGTGGAGAGTGTGTCGCCTTTGGACCCTCATCCCTTCCTCTTTGGTAGAAAAGACATTCAGTTACACACACACACACACACATAAATATTTATACTTGCACACAGCCGGCGTTGTATTTGCCAACTTACTGTCATGCTGTCGAATGTCTGAGTGCTGCTGTGGACAGAAGAGATCTCCTGGGCTGACAGCACGGGGCTGACATACTTGATGGTGAACTTCTCCACCACGGCACACACTCTCTTCTCCTGGCTGTTCCACCACAGTCGCACCATGGCAGGCAGGTCCTGCACCGCGCTGTAGTACACGCTGCACGCCAAGTGAGGCAGTTCCCACTGAAGGCCCTCCGTCTCTGGAGGAGGGGCGGGGGATGAGTAGTCAAGAGAGTGGAGGATACCAAAAGCATGCTTTTTGTTTGGTGAAAGTCATTTGAAAGCTTACACACGAAAATCCTCATTTAGAACTAAAATCTTGGTTTCAGACCAGCACTGACTGAAAACAGGTTTAATGCAAGGCGTGGAGCCCAGATGAGGTATAATGTCCGAATGCCAATCAGAGTCTCAATAAATTCAGCATTAGTCAATAAGGAAGTATGCAGGCACGTTTTGTGATACAGAACAAGCGCTCCCCGTAACACCACCGTGGGTCCCATAGACAAGGATGTGAAAGGCTGTTTGTATGTATTCTTCAGTGTTTTCTCTTTGCATTGCTCAAATTCTGGAGGATCAAATGTAGAAGGTTATGGGATACTAAATGAGAGCAAAGATAGAGTCAAGTAAAAGGTATATTTGTCAAAGTTATATTATCATTGGGTTTCAATACATTTTTAAGCATTCGAAATGAAATTCAAATACCAATGGCTTATTAAACACTCAATTATGTTTAGCCAACATTGACTCAGGCATTCAGCTAAATTCGGTAATGGTTTAATGGATGGAGGAAATGTAAAGAAATGCAAAATAAAATAAAAAGGGTATTAGAAAAATTGGTCTATGTTTATATAAGATATATGGCCGAAGCTATGAATAGACAATGACATGTATTGATGTCGGTATGGTACCACCGGCTTTCTCTCCCTTTTTGGCCTTCCTGTGATCTCATTGTGCCAGAGCCTTCTACTCGGTACCTCCTTTATCCTACATGCTGTCTCAATAAATAAACACTGCAGGGAGCGGAGTGCCCACTCGCATAACAAACGCAGGATGGAAATAACCAAAAGAAGAATTATGCTTCGCCATATGCTTGAGTGTAGTTTCACAGTGAGTGTGCGTACTGAATGTTTGAGAGTGGGTGTAGTGCAGTGCATGGGTTCCCAAACTTTTCAGCCCGCGACCCCAAAATAATGCGGCCATTGACTCACGACCCCACCTAACCGTGGAGGTAATTTATGCACATAAACTTGCACGTTCGGTGCGCATTTGTAATGTATTTTAGTATGACTTTTGACTGTAGACCTACTACTTGTACTGTTAATAATCTTGTTAACATAGAATTCAATCAATGACATTTACAGTACCTAATGAGATGGGTAAAATGTACTATTTGTAATCAAGTGGGGTCGCGACCCCAACTTTGGGAACCCCTGGTGTAGCGTACTGTAAGTGTACATGTATATGTACTAGGGGTGTGCCGATACACTAATTTCACCAAACGATACGATACGATATTTGGCTCACAACTTCGATACGATTTCGATACGATACGATACGCACTTTTTTTATTATGAAAAATATATGGGGGAGAAAAAAAGCAAATGCAAACAAATAATTCTGTTTTTGCATTATTCAGATATGCGAACTTGTAGCTTTTCAGCTACAATAGCCGTTTTGAATCAAAATAGGGCAATAGTGTGATACTTGACCCGAAAAAAAAACATGTTGTCACCCTTTTCACCTCGAGGCTGTTTGCATGCCTGATTATTATTATTGTAAAAAAAAAAAAAAAAAAAAGTTTTTTTTTTTTTTTTTAAACGATATTTTTTTTTCTCAAAACGATACATATCGTCACGAAAACGTATCGCGATATATCGCGGGACGATATATCGGCACACCCCTAATATGTACAGTATTGTGCTTACTGTCAACAGCGAGAGACAGGCTCTCCGTGAAGAAGGTCTTGGCGTCCTTGGAGTCGGCCCCCTGGCCAGGGTAGACAGGGATTTCAGGCATCATTTTGAAGAGGTTGAGGAGTAGCTTGTGGAGTGAGCGGCTTCTCTTCAGATAGAGGGAATACTGAACCCGGAGCTGGAGATGAAACACAAAGAAAGAGAGAGAGAGAGAGACATCACTCTCACGTCAGAGGGACCCTACGTACCCCCTGCTGATGTGGGATCCTTCCAATACTTATAGTGCCACAGACTTTTTAGTTCCCCACACCGTATCCCTCTCAGCTTTACTACTAAAATACATTTGCTCTGCAAGAGCTTATCGTTGCTGTCGGGCAGACACCAGCTAACTCCATTTTGACGCTTTTGCAATTTTTTTCCATAAATCAGTGCTACTGAACAGTGAACACCCTTTACGTCAGTGTGTTGGTAAAAAAAAACAATCGAACCAATGAAAAGTATTAAAAAGCGCTTCTGACAAAACCAGCAAACTCCATTGGATCCTCAAACTTTCTGCTAAACCAGCTAAGTCCACCAAAGGGGGGTGGAGTTAGCTGGTTTTGCCGACTTCAGGCTCCACCCCCCTTTGACCTCCAACCTTATTGTGAGCTTGGAGGTCCATTCAGCTGTTCTTATCAATGATGAACAAAACCTCCTAACTCCACTTTTTGATTTGTTTTTGTCATTTCCTGAAAAAACATTTTGGAGTTCTGGCATCAGTAATAAGAGAAAATCCAATTATGGATTCCGTGGATTCCGGATTTTAGAATCAATAAATAAACACTCCCCAAATTGTTAATGTTATCCAATCATCTGAGCTGATATAGGGTTAGATAATGATCTATAATAAAAATATATAGGACTTCAAAGCCCAATGAACTTCAGAAAGCCCTGTTTGTCACTACTGGTGAATGCATCTTACAAGTCCCCAGCCTGGGAGTAATGCATCTTGCCCTGTTAATTATAATAATGGGAAACGAATGGACAAAGCAGTCAGATAATGATGTGTTCCAGCAGATCACTTTGAAGTGAAGCATTTACCCCTGGCTCCGCCACAGTTCAGAGGCTAAGCTATCGGGCTGTATTATTTGCACAAGGGGCATTTCTTCCATAAACGACACATATCAGATAGCCGTCGTGTATTCAGCAAACAACTGAGAATGCATACATAATTGGCAAAGAGCTTTGACCCGACAGAGGGGTGCACTTGATGCCGCTGCTGTAACTTGGCAACTAACTAACTTGCCTAAAGAAACATGAATGAAAGTCCAGCTATAAGTGGTATAAGTGGCATAAAAGAAAACAATACTCTGCCATACTAAAAGAAATACTTTGGACAAGTACCATAGTAGCCTAGACTATTATTCTCAAAATGTCAAAACAGGGTAAACTAAAGCGCCAAACTGTATTGCTGAAATAATAATCTCAACACCAAAGCACCTGTACAACTACATGGAAGCATTTAGGAATGTGATGGCAAAATTACAAATACATTTAGGTCTGTTTGCCTACTTAATAGGGAAAGCAAATACAATACTTGAACTAATTTGAACAGATTTTTATTACAAAATGACTTTATTTTACTTGTTTTGTAGCGCGATTAGACTGGTCTGTTGAACACTCTGAGCCGGGAGAAAAGAACCACAAAAAACCTTGGTTTGCATTTAGGCAGCCTTGTTGCATCATTAACATTGTTAACATGTATTATGTACTGTACAACAGTGGTTCTCATTGTGGTGTCAGGGGAACCCCCAGGGGTCCTTGTGTGGTTCCAGTGAGCGCCCAGCTAAAATATTGATAGTTAATCTTCACCATTGGTATATATATTGTATATAAAAGTCAATACAAGAAGAAAAAGTACAAGAATAGCTTTGATTGAATTCTGTTATCTCTAAGCAAAGGAATTCTCAATCAAATGACAGACCATATCGGACCACATCACGTCCCAAACAATAAAAATGTACAAGATTGGTGAAAATCCAGCACCTTATCAAACGGGGGTCCAAGGCCTAATGCATATCAAATTGGAAACCCTGTTGAGAATCACTGAGAATCAATTACGGTTACGGTTTGAGGGTCTAGGGGGGGTGTGACTCACATGGGAGGGTGAGGCTTTGAAGAACGTGAGGAGGAGCTTCCAAGCCAGAAGGTATCCCAGGATGCACGAGTACTCGACGCTCAGAGGCTGGACCGCTGCAAACTCTCCGACCTGGACTCCTGCCAGGATGCTCTCACACAGGTCCTCACAGGCAGACAGGAGGGACATCAGCGGCATGGGAGGAGAGCTGATCACAGGAAGACATTCATTTTTGACTGGCTGTCTCTAAATTTATGTTATAAGCCTTTTATATTAACCCATTAAGACCTGGAACGCATCTGTGTCACTTTTTTATTTGAGCTAAAAAGCATTATTTTACACTTTGGCTATTCAAAAATACCGAGTGCCGCGCTACGAGCTTGTAGATCTGCTATTTTTGAGAAATCATGAAAATGTGTGCAAATCTTGGAATAAATAATGTTTTAAAATATTTTTAACTAAAATCTTTGCTTCTGGGGGTTCCTGGAACAAAATATTTTGAGATAGGGGTCGGCGGCCAAATACATATAATTTTGGGGGTCCGTGACATGAAAAAGGTTGAGCACCACTGATATAGAAACATACGTTTTTTCAGAATACTGTTTAGAAGACATTTGTAGAATCGTCTTCAGGTCTTAATGGATTAATGTACATGAACAGCATAGTGTATTATTTATTGATCGTGCTGTATCGATGATGTAAAGTGGAATAAGGTCAAGGGTTCCCAAAAGGGGAATAAATAAATTTGAAGAAGAACATGGTAGGGAAACCACTTACAGCAGGTACTAAATAAGAAAAAAAAATGCATTCAGGCTAAGCGATTAAAAAGCTGCGGCGCAAATATGGCTTTATGCACTGCTGGCTGCTGGAGACAGGATGGGCTGTATAAAATAAAGGGGTACTCACTTAATTACTACGTAGCGTTCTCATATTCTCCTGATTAAACTACCCTGCATTGGCATCACCCTGTGGCACTGTCAAACTTGAAATGCACCCACACCCCATGTGCAAAACTGTTCTGTCAGCTTAACCCATTAAAGCCGGGGGAACGTATCTGTGTCATTTTACATTTATTTTGGCTATTCAAAAATAGCAGATCTACAAGCTCATAGCGCGGCACCGAGTGCCGCGCTACGAGCTTGTAGATCTGCTATTTTTGAAAAATCGTGAAAATTAGATTTTTTTTAAAGAGCATTAAAGAACATTTTTAACTCAAATCTTTGCTTCTGGGGATTCTTCTAAATCCTAACAGTTTTTTGAAAAAACGTATTTTGCTATATCAGTGGTTCTCAAACGTTTTCCATGTCCAGGACCCCCAAATTATATGTATTTGACCGCGGACCTCCATCTCAAAATATTTTGTTCCAGGGACCGGCAAAAGCAAAGATTTTAGTTAAAAGTTTTCGCTTCAAACAATATATATTCAAAGATTTGGAAAAATGTTCAAGATTTTTTTTTTTTATAGCAGATCTACAAGCTCATAGCGCGGCACTCGGTGCCGCGCTATGAGCTTGTATATCTGCTATTTTTTAATAGCCCAAAGAAATAAAAAAATGACACAGATGTTGTCCCGGTCTTAATGGGTTAATTAATTGTGCATAACCGTATATCACAATTTTAATTGTTGCAAATTAATCTGCGTAGAGGCAGATCCTGGATAATAATGTGCAACTGTGTGTGGGTTCGATGCAGGGCGTTGCTGTGAAGCAGCGATCCATGCTCCGTCAGTGAGTCAACCTCCCCTGAACAAATCCAGGTTAAATAGAAATGATCCGTAATCAGCCTCCCTCGAACTTACAGGCATGGTTCCTCTGTGTCGTCGTCAGTCTTGCTGACATCTCCTTCTCCATCGCACTCCGGCAGCTGAGGCATTATCCTGTTTTCATGACAAGGGTTTAACATTACGTTAGGGGCTGCACAATTATGGCTTCAATGATGATCATCATTATTATTTCGTTTAATATTGTAATCACGATTATCGGTCATGATGATTTTTGGTATTGTCTGTGGCTTGTTGCTTTTCCGTACTTTCCCGTATCTTTGGTCAAATGTTATGTAATTGTCTCTGTGGTTTTATTGTGCCCCTGTGAGCCTGATGGATACAGAGGTGATTTGTACAATGTTCTAGTTATATTAAACTTTCTGTTAATAGTGAGGAGATAAGGGCGAGATGTAGCAGCTGAACAAATACAGTGCTTGAATGAATTGCCAATTTTCAATTCTATAATTGTTAAACATAAAATCTGTTCAAATCAATTTCCATGATGCGCTTATAGATGTATTCGGAATTGCATACTGGTACTATATGGTATTCAAACTAAATCTGGCTTAAAAGACCAAGCTGTCCAATACACAACCAGAACTGCCTTCATGGTGTGCTGTACCCACAATGCAATGAAGTAGTTTCTGATTTAACATTCAAAGCTATTTTCACAGATATCATACCATGGTAAAGACAGCTACAGCTATTTCAATGAATAAAGAGGCTATTGTTATTTTGTTGAAAATATGATTTCCCTTTTTTGTCTTGTTGCTCAGTAATCAGCTTAACATTTATGGTGTTTCATCACTTCCAATGTCACTTGTTTATCCTGTATTGTATTCTGTACGAGTTGTCTCTCCCGATAGGATAGAATTGGTATCCTGACCAGAACATTTATTTTGTGTTCACTAAAGAGCTGGAGAGATGGGGAGACCCACCATTACTGCACACTAAAACACTTAGAGCACCTTTAAAGACATTTTCCTGTAGTAAATGCTCACACTAGGTAAGTCAATGGTCTGGTGGCACAGGTGAACTTAACGGCCAGGTGGTCTGTGTGGTACACTATGGTAATTGTTGCATGAAGGATACTGTACTGCATACTACTACAAGGTGTATAACATGTGGTATAATAGTACATACAGTACGTGGAGCAGTATGCAGTTTACACAGGCATGTACTTCTGAACACAGACAGTGTTTTCGTGGCCTTTTAGTCTATTTAAGAATTCAAACAAATCCCAAAATATAACAGTCTTTGTCTTGAGAGCTGATATTTTGCACACATGTACTGAAACACACACACACACACACACACACACAAACACTAACTTGTCCATTAGGTGGTAGACTGTGATCTGCAAAGGTCTAGCCTTGAACAGCAGTAGAGGGGAGAGTGTGTTGAGAAGGGTCTGGAGGGACTCTGGCAGGTTGGTCTTCTGGTCCGCTATGAACCGGGCCGGCAGAGAGTTCTGGCTCAGCTGCCGCACGGGAACGTACGTCAGAGCCGCACCCACCGACTGCAGCGCAGCCAATGGGAACAGGGGGTCATCTGGCTCGTTGAAAGTGTCTGCAGACAGATCAGAGGAAAAGGGGTCAGAAAAGGGACCGTGACACCAAACCTGTCAAATCTCACCCCTCGATGGTTCTTTTCTTATTTCTCATTAAGCGCTTATTCAACTCAAGAAACTTGAGGCCGCACACATGCGTATATACAGTGAAACCCTGCCGCACTCTTTACAGTACACAATACACATCGAAGCATAAGAGTTCCCCAGTAAAGCCACAGGCTTCCACTGTTATCCATTGAACACAAGGCTGTCACTTTTGATTGAAATTTTTATTTAGTTTGAACATGGTGAGGTATTATATTTTAGAACTGTCATGATGTGCCACGAGGCTCCATAGTGTATTGGCCAAGCTAATGGCTATCTGTGTGAACAAGGTACTTTCTTTCCCTCAGTGACAACTGGAAGGCAGCCATCATGTATGTTTCGTTTTCATTTGCAAGGGAGCTTCCTTCGTAGATGGATAGCATCTTTAGGGGAAATGGCTGATTAGGACTTTGTTATTACAGTAGGGAGCATTGGATACATCCTAGTTGGGTATCTTGATTTGGCTAAATGTTGAGTAAACACATCAAGTGATTCATCATCTTGACTTAGTAGAAGCCGTGCTATTTGGTTATTTTAAGGATCTATTTTAAGGATTTCTTTAATTTTAACTTCCTTAGCTTCACCTTAAGCCTCTTCTTTCAAATAAAATATAATTAAAAATAAAAACAAAAGCTCAAAAATGTCATCCCTAATGTTATTTAGAATAATAATCGATAGTTGTATCCCTACACGGTCTGTGGCGCTAAACAATAACACTGCTGAATATTCCAACCTTTCAGAACCTTGTGTTTGTAACATTGCCCTGGGAAATTACAAACTATCAGAGAAAGTGTTAGTGAGCCAGCCTAAAAGAATATGTCAATACGTTATTTTAAGGATCTATTTTAAGGATTTCTTTAATTTTAACTTCCTTAGCTTCACCTTAAGCCTCTTCTTTCAAATAAAATATAATTAAAAATAAAAACAAAAGCTCAAAAATGTCATCCCTAATGTTATATTTGTAATCAGTTCATCAGTTCATATTTGCTGACATAAGAAGCAAATATCTGTACAGTATATGACAGTACCGCTACTTTGTTTGCAACAGTGACATGGGGGATGGGTAGAGGACTACAGTACAGTAATGCTGGAATAATTGAACTCTTTCAAATTAAATCCATTATATTTCTTTCGGAAAAAGTTAAACCCCTACTTCAACCACATTAGTTGTCCTGCAGGGCGACACTCCAATAAAATAAAATAATAAAAAACCTTATGCACACACAGGACAGACATACCAGATATTCTGACAGGCAGGGGCAGCAATAGGTTGTATATTCCCTCTATGAAGAAGTCGGTCCATTCGCCTATCAGTTCTGATGGCAGTTTGTCCAGAACGTCTGCAGGGGGCGCTGCAAAGAACCCATTCAGCTTCACGATCAGCGCGGCATCCTCGCACGCAAAGAGTTGCACCCATGGGTTCCCCAAACTGCTCACATTCTCACTGGTAGTCTGAATGTGTGTGAGAGAAAAAGAGTGAGTCAAGGGTGGATAAATGAACTGATGTAGCAGTATATTGTTTGAGAAATAAATTTGAAGGGCTTAGCTGTGGTTTATAGATATTACTGTATAATAAAAACTGGGGGTTCAGGGTGACATGTTGTCCCCTGATTAACTGCCACTCTCTGGACTCACACATCCTCCCTTAACCCATTAAGACCGGGAAGGGAACGCGTCAATGTGTCATTTTAAGATGTCTTTGGCTATTCAAAAATAGCAGATATACAAGCTCATGGCGCGGCACCGAGTGCCGCCCCATGAGCTTGCAGATCTGCTATTTTTGAAAAATCGTGAAAATGTGTGCAAATCTTTGAATATATATATATTTTTAAGGCAAACATTTGTAACTCCAATCTTTGCTTCTGGGGATTCTACAAATGTCTTCTAAATCCTAACAGTTTTTTGAAAAATATTTTATATCAACGGTTCTCAAACTTTTTCATGTCAAGGACATGTTCCAGGGACCCCCAGAAGCAAAGATTTGAGTTTCAAATGTTCGCTTTAAAAATATATATTTTCAAAGATTTGCACAAATGTTCCAAGATTATTTTTTTTAAATAGTAGATCTACAAGCTCATAGCGCGGCACTCTATGAGTTTGTAGATCTGCTATTTTTGAATAGCCCAAAGAAATAAAACAAATTACCGGTCTAAATGGGTTAATAAAATAAAAAATAAATAGTTTTTTTTTTTTTATGACTCATATCATACCTCCAGCCAGGCGAGCATAGAGCAAAGTAAAAAGTCCCACTGGCTGCCCTCGAGAACTGTGGGAGAATGAGTCACCAGCCAGGAAAGGAAACGCATCATCTCCACAGCGAGAATGAGCTGGGCTGCAGATGCTTTAGACAGGTCACTGAAATAGAAACAAGACCAATCAAACACACGACGACAGTGAGTTCCAGGGACCCACACACACAACAGCTAGTTTTCTATTCCACCAGGCAGACTGTTGCCTTCACCTGGTGGCCTAGTTCCAAATCAGTTCATGAATAGATATACCGGTACTGTAGCTTCGATAAAAACACAGCAGTACTGTGGATTGCCCGGGAACGGAGCTGTTTAAAGACATATATAACTAAAAAATGTGCTCCTCGGAGCACAGGTCTCCGCCAGTACTGTTCCTGATTAATCCTGTCTTACCTATTTATATTACATATTGTCACGTGTCACTTGACCAATGTTAGCTTGGCTGATGGAAGCTCACTTCAAAAAATATAAATGATTTTTTATATTGCAGATCTGCAAAAAATATAAATGATTTTTTGAAGTGACACCTATTTATAGGTTTCTAGGTCATCATGCGTCTCGCTAGCCAATCAGAGCATTGGTGACAACAATATTGTCACGTGTCACGCGAAGCTTGACCAATGTTAGCTTGGCTGAGACGGGGGGACACACGGAAGGACAAGAACGAAAACATACTCTCCACCTCTGGCGGAGACAACAACATATAGGCCTAAACGGTATGGGGTGCAACAGTTCAATTAATCAATTATAAAAGTAATCGATAATTTACTGGGGGGGGGGGGGGGAATAGATCAATATTTTGGGCATGTAGGCAAAAAGTAAAAAAAAAAAAAGTCTAAACATTTCAAATATAGTTGCTTATTCGATTAATCAAAAAGGTTACTGATAGAATAATAATCGATAGTTGTATCCCTACACGGTCTGTGGCGCTAAACAATAACACTGCTGAATATTCCAACCTTTCAGAACTTTGTGTTTGTAACATTGCCCTGGGAAATTACAAACTATCAGAGAAATTGTTAGTGAGCCAGCCTAAAAAAATATGTCAATACAATTTTTGTATTCATTATTATTATTGTTTTCAATTTGCTAGTGGTCAAATTCTCCCAGTTTTGAGGTTCAGTTTTTATTTAATTGCTGTTATATCAGCATTTTATTGTATTTATTTGGTCAGTGACTGTTCTGTTCTAAGGACTTTTAAACTTCAGGGACTCTCACTGGAGTATTCAGTACTGTATGTATTTGTTTTATGGAGTTTTGTCCTATATTTTGTCTATTTTTACACATGTGAACCTGTGTAACATTCCTGCATCTTGGCCAGTGCATGCTTACAAAACAGACTTTGTCTCTCAACAATTTTTTTTTTTACTGCTTAAATAAAAAGTTATATAAATCAGCTGACAGGATGTTGACAAATGTTACCATACATCTCCTCGCAACAATAGACTATGAATGTGTTCATATGAACCTATGAAGGTATGTGGTCTATGGGTTGCATATTTATTACCTGCTAAAGAGGAACCAGTCCTCCTTGCAGCTCCTCCATTGCATCATGGTGGCCAGTATAGCCTGCAGGATCTCCTCCTGTACGGGTGTGTTTGCCTCCAGACAGCACAGCAGTACGGACAGACACCCACACACATCTAGGATACGTACAGTCACAGGAAGTCATGAAGGCACAAGACATGACCTCTCCAAAAGTTCAGAAGCAACCCTAATGGTACACTGAAAGTGCAAATGTACTGTGCGTAAATGCGTGTGTGGGTGGGTGTGTGTGTGTGGTCTTACTATTGGTCTCCTCCTGCCAGTTGATGATTCCAGCGGTGGCCAGGGCTATGAGCGTGTCTCTCTCCTCATCGGTCATGGCAGGACAGAGCACCTGCAGTGTGCTCAAGGTACTCTGGGAAACTGGGAATAAACTGAGAAATGGAACACAACACGGGCAACTTGTGTTTAACTCGTTTTGAGATGACTGCTAACTTCAGACCGTTACGAAGCATTCAACCAACTTAAAAGCGTTCTTTTAGTCAGGACAACCCCCCTGTCCCTGGTGGGGGTTGCCCTATCGTGCAATTGCAATGCCACAGGTTCGAATCTGGCTCAAGGTCTGCATTACACATAACTCCACCCCCGTCCATCCATACCCTCCTTTCCTCCTCTGTTCTAGCTAGTGCAGCTGAAATGCATTTAACATCTTTTAACTCTTTAACTGCCAGAGTAATAGTGTAATAGTGTTACGCTACTGCCAGCAAAAAAGTTTCATAGTTGTGGCAAGTTGAAAATAGCATGTTTTGACAAAAATACATAGTAAAACAAAGAAAAATTTTGATTTTTTTTTCCGTTTATTTTTTAACATTGAAGTGAATGGAGCAGCAAATCTTTGCATCACGTTATCTCCTGGTTCCTTTGTGATAAACAAAAAAAACGGGAACATTTTTAAAACACATTTTTTTTTAAATAGCAAAAACGGACGATTTAACTCGTCCATGGCAGGCAATGAGTTAAGAAGCATTCTGTGAGTTATAATGGAACAAGGAAAACTAAGGCAGGGTAACCCATAATCCCCTGCTAGACAAAGTTGTGATTGTGATTGTGTGTGTTTAGGGTCACAGTGATCTACATGTGGTGCACAGCACACTGTCTCCCCTACATGTATGCATATTCTCTATATCCCGGTTGCCAATTTCATATTCTGTATAATCTCTCCATGGCTGTACATTCTCCAGAGGGGACGTAATAAACCGCTCACCTGTCTGCACTGCCATACAGCATTCTCAATGAGGTGTTGTCTGTGTTGGCCAGATCACTGGTCTGGATGCAGCTCTCCAGGGTCAGAGACCACAGACCACCGTCTTCCACTGACCTACAGGGAAATTATAACATACAAGATTCAGACAAAAATAAATAAATAATAATAATAATAAAAAATCACACCTAGTGTGAAGTGGGCGGTGTGGTCACAGTGGTCATCACAGTGATGGAAGTTCACTTAAAGAAAAGTAATATTGTGGACCAACCATTGTACACCCCTAACTTAAAAAAAAACATAAATGTGTTTTTTTTAAGTGCATAGCCCTATTTATAGGGCTATGCACATGTTTCACCGCCCAAAAACAGTACTTCTCCCATTCAGAAGCTATTTGTTTATTTGATTAACGGCCGGGGGCAATGGCTTTTTTGGTCATTTTATTTTGACTTGAGGCTATAGCTGAAATCCATTCCCCAAAGTTCGGTCACTCGCTCACTCTCCTCGCTTCCTCCACTCGCGCCGAGGATTATTTGCGAGGACGGAGTGGTCGAGCGGTTGCCGTCAAAGGATCGGACTGCACTTAGCGTCATTTCAAAGCGACGGAAAATTCCGCGATCACTTATGACGTCTCAAACAGCTGGACCAGAGCCGTGGATGAAAATATACATGCATAGAATAATATGCAGGTATAGAATAATAAGAATAGACAATTCATCAATGTGGATGGCCACATTGTTATCTTTATAGTGAACATTGTTGTGCAAGGCCATTTATTCCTGAAATAGTGAACGAAGCGCCAGGATGAGCAAACTTACATTTATGAATTAAATCCTGACCCGTCCCTCTTTTTGCTCGTACAGTCCCCAGACCCACCACCCCCCGCAGCATCCCGCAGGGCACTGCTGCTTATAACAGCCACCGTATATTACAGAGTATGTCTGACTCTGAATTACATCATTCATGCAGGGTGGCCATACGTCCTCTTTTACCCGGACATATATTCTTTTGGGGGGCTGTCTGGGGGGTTTTATAAAATCCTTCAAATGTCCGGGGTTTTGAGAGTTTGGGTGATATCCCTCCCACTTCTGGGACGAAGAAAAAAGAAAAAAACTCAGACGATTTTGTGATTTCGCTTGATATTGTTTGATAGCGAAATAAATCATGACTGATAGACATGAAAGAAGTCCCTTCACAGCTAATAGAGAATTTTAAATTTTAAGAATCCGTTCAGAATTGAATGAGTACGGCTATAGTTAAAGCGTAAAGTGTCCTCTCCTATATTCAGTCTATATATAAATACAATACATTATTTTAAACATAATCTTTGTCACAGTAATTTATAGTAGTCCATGCACTGCATTGAGGCATGCAAGAGAGAAATTAACTATCAGCTTTTGAGACAGAATAAGTGTGCACAATATATTACAATGTATATAATTGTATTATGCTTTATATCATACAACGCAATAAAGCCAGTGGCTTGTTGCGTCTTTTCTGCTAATGTACACTGTGTGTGGGTGTGTGTGTGTGTGTGTGTGTGTGTGTGTGTGTGTGTGTGTGTGCGTGCGTGCGTGCGTGCGTGCGTGCGTGCGTGCGTGTGTGTGTGTGCGTGTGTGTGTGTGTGTGTGTGTGTGTTTGTGTGAGATGCGCAACGACTCGAGTGATCGGCGGGGGCGAAGGGGGGGGGGGGCAGCCGGTGTTTCGGCATGGTTTTGGGTTTCAAGCATTGTTTGTGTGGCCACATGTGGAGGAGGACCATGTATACGTCACGGGAGAAGGGAAAAAACAAAAAAAACGTGTACACATGATGCGGAAGTCTGCCGCGGAGGAGCTGTGGAGAGTGGTCGAGCCTACACTTGATGTACACTCGCTAAATGCGGAAGTAGAGAGCCTCCTCGGCTCCTCCACTCGACTCCACTCGCCTCCTCCAAGAAGCAACTGAATAATTGGACCCTGAGCACATCCGGTTTGGAGTCGGAGTGACCGAGTGGGAGTGAGCGAGTGGCCGAGATTTTCGGGTTTGGATTTCAGCTTATGGGACGCTGGAATCTCATTCACTGCAGCCGTGTGCAGCACGCCACTTTTTTAGGAACGTTTGAAATAAAAATACACAAAAATTGACAATAAATTGGCATCTATTGTTAGGTATGCCCACCACGGATATGCTCTAAAAAGTGTATTTTTCATTTCACTAGGTCTTTAATGTTACCTGGACATTTACATTACATTGTTGTCCATGTATCATTATGTAGGATATTGTGAATGAAATATGCAACACAAATAAAGTGTTACTTGACTCCTCTCTGCTACTCCCAAAGTTTCCACCTGAGACAGGTGTCTAGCTACTCTGCTGCAAGCTAGCCTTGGGCAGGGTTCTTCAACTCTGGTTTTCTTTCCTACAGGGAAGTTATTCTCCTGGCAAGTGCCTGATTAGACAGAATGAGATGGGCACCAGCCTCGGGTCAATGCAATCAACTTCCCTGTAGGATAGAAAAGTAGCAGACCAAGAGGTCGGAGAATGCTCACCCTGGCCTTAGGTACAAACATGATGTCTGTCTAAAAATGCAGACTGCATACACCAGCCGCGCCCCTTTATGGTGGCATGTTCCGCATTGTAACACAATTATAATAGACCTAATTTAGCTTAGCAATACGAGACAATTTTATTTATGACAACCAGGAGATATTCAGAGCATATACATACTAAGTTGATAATTCTTCGATAAGTATTTGTAGAGCAGTGGTTCTTTTTTCGTGCCAAGGACCCCCAAATTGATATGTATGTGGCCGCGGACCCCCACTAGTAAATATGCTGTGCCAGGGACCCAAGCAAAGATTTGTGTTAAAAATGTAGCCTATAAAATTTAAAGATGTGCACCCATTTTCAAGATAAAAAAAAAAAGCTTATAGATGAGCTTATAGATCTGCTATTTTTGAATAGCCAAAGCATAAAATATAGATAAGAGGGATTAAAATGATTGTGACGCTTAAAGGTAGGGTAAGTGATTTTCTTTGGTTAAAGGTTTAATGACATTCACTTTTACACCACATTCAAAGTCTTTGTCCTGGTCCTTCAAAAGTGTACAAAAAGTTTTAAGTGAAAATTCCATTCCAGTGATCAATGGCAGGTGTTTTTCTCTCACATTTCTAAAGCCTTTTCAACTGCAATGAAAAAAGAAATCTTTGCCTGCGGGTGTCGCTGGTGAGGGATTTTGCCTGTCAATCATCGCCTCTGCTCCGCCCCCCCCAAAGGAAAGGATAGGGGAGGGGAGGGGCGAGGAGGAGAGTGGGCGGGATTAATCGACTGTGACCTCACTGTCGAAGGGCCAAGCTCAGATTACTTTTCAGCCTAATTATTCAGAAAACCCCAGACCACAGAAAATCCACTGAATGTTCTAAGTTCAGGTTTTTTGGGTGTAATTGAGGTCATAAAACCCCAAATAAAACATTGAAAATAAAAAAAGTGAAAATGAATGTCATGATACCTTTAAAATAAGTGTTCTACTTATTGCTATAGAGTGTTTGTTCAGTAAAAGGAGTCTCCTTGTCTCTCCAGCTCTTTATAAAACAGAAAATGCATTTTCGTTTCAGTTTCAGTTTCATTTCCAATTTTATCCAATCAGGATAAAGAACTCAATCAGGATATAGATTAAACAAGTGAAATTGGAAGTGATGACACTAAGAAATGAGCAGGCAAAATTGGAACTGGAACACTATAAAAATGAAGCTTAAAAATGGGTACTTTCTCCTGATTGGCTGAGATTTTGACACCTACCAGAAAATTTATTTTCTGTTTATCAAAGAGCTGGAGAGACGGGGAGACTCCTGTTACTGAACAAACACTCTATAGAGCGTCGCAGTTCCCGCCCACTTCCTGTTTTTTTTGGTGCCGGAAGAAAAAACTCAATGCATTTTTCCATTGACATTTCCAAAAATATTTATATCTATTAATTTAAGCCTCGAATCAAGCCATCACGAGATGACATGAATCATGACCATATAAAGTTTTTTTCTGTGATTTTTTTTTATTTTATATTTAATTATATGATATACTATATTTAATAAATACCCTTTGTTTTGCCGTTTTCAAAAAAAAAATAATCACAGAATCAAACGTTTATGGTCATGATTCATGTCATGTTGGCTTGATTCGAGGCTTAAATTAATAGATATAAATATTTTTGGAAATGTCAATGGAAAAATGCATTGAGTTTTTTCTTCCGGCACCAAAAAAAACAGGAAGTGGGCGGGAACTGCGACGCTCTATAGCAATGATTACTATCAGAATATAGTGCTTTAACCTTTTAACAAAATACTTTTTGTTTTAACCCAAAAATATCACTTACCCTACCTTTAAGTAACTAATTTTGCTGGGGACCCCCTGGTATCCCCCCCAAGGACCCCTGGGGGTCCCCGGACCCCACTTTGAGAACCAAAGCTGTAGAGAATGAGAGGCCTGATGACGTCACGTCAGATTACTTGTTGACATCTGTTCGTCCAGACAAAAACACCCCCAAGGAGTGGGGATGGTATTACTATAATGTGATAAGGTGTATTATCACCTTGTGTAGAGTGTCTCCAGAAGCTCTTTGGTTGTAACCTGGTGGAGGAGGGCCGTTGGCAGCTCCCAGTCAGCCAGCAGGTTGTGATAGTCGGCCACGACGGCAGGGCTGCACTCCATCTCCTTGCACCACTGCACTGCATACAACAGCTCTGCCACTGGAACACAAATCACAGACACACACATTACATGGTGCAGAACCGCCAATAAGACCGCTATATTTGGGCATGCCTGATACGAAACTCCATATATGGGATAAAAGGGGGGCACAAAAAGTAGTTATTTAACCCATTCAATCCGGGAACGCTTACTGTGTCATTTTAGATTTTTTTTTGCCATAACATCATAGGATTCATTATTTGATACTTTGGGCTATAAAAAAATAGCAGATATACAAGCTTGTAGCGCGGCACCGAGTGCCACGCTACGAGCTTGTAGATCTGCTATTCTTTTTGAAACATTTTTGACTCAAACTTTTGCTTCTGGGCATTCTACAAATGTCTTCTAAATCATCAGTACTATATCAGTGGTTCTCAAACTTTTTCATGTCAAGGACCACCCAATTTGGCCGTGGACCCCTCCCATCTCAAAATATTTTTGGTCCAGGGACCCCCACCAGAAGCGGGAGAGTTAAAAATGTATATATTCAAAGATTTGCACATTATTTTCACGATTAGTTCTTCAAAGATAGCAGATCTACAAGCTCATAGCGCGGCACTCGGTAATCTGCTATTTTTGAATAGCCAAAGAAATCTAAAATGACACAGATGCGTTCCCGGTCTGAATGGGCTAAATATCAAATGTGGCTTTTAAACATGGCATAACTTAGTTTTACTGATCCCCACCTCTAACAGTATAAAAGTTACATTGACCAGCTCACCAGTGTATTTGAGGTTTGGCAGGTGTGAGGAGGAGGAAAAGGCCGTCTCCTCCTGGTCACGTGGCACTGTCACAGCGGTATGGACCACTCTTCCTAACAGGGCACAGGCAGACAGGTGGGCTGGCAACTTCGAGGACACCTTGATCTTCCACGCGTCCATGCAGGGATAGTCGCAAACCACCCGCAGACGGCCAAGCAGTAAGGGACTCTTCACCCACTGGAGGGTGGAGAACAAGAAGACACAAGATACAAGAGGCATCAAGTTATATATTAAGTTATAATCCTAAGAAACAAACATAACTACTTTGATGTGATCGCATTGCATTGTCTTCTTAAAACACCTGACTGAAAGGATAACTAGGATATACATTTTCACCGGTGTCTCATTATAAATTTGTTTGTAAACAATATCAGGCTTCATTTTCCACTGCATCGCCCAAACTAGGAATGTATTCACTCCTGAAAAATGTATAGCGCACTCAGGTTCTCAATACTTTTTAACTGTGTAGAGGACAAATACAATACAGTACACTACCCACAACTGGCAACTGCTGGCTTTATGTGGCTGGCTCACCTGAGTGGGTAGGGCTTGTCTGATTCTGGTCCATTCTAATTGATTGGGGGTCAGGAGGGAGAGGAAGTGGGTGAAGAGGGGGGAGTCCTGTTGACAGACCGAGTTGAGGGTCTCCACTAGATTCTGTACGGCCAGAACAAGAACCTGCAAACTGGGAGAGAATCACAGGGTCAGGTGGATGAGGTTGTTAACAATGGAACAGCGCACAGGTAGCCGTGATGTGTTATGTTATGTTATGGTATGGTTGACTAGCCTGTCTTTAAAATCATTTTTATTCTTTGACTTTTAACCTAGTTTGAGAGTTGTACACATAGATATTGCATTTGTATTTCTATTGTTGTATTTATTGGCTGTACAGAACTCAACTCGGTTCTTTTTAAATATTCTTTATAAATAAAGTTGGTTTGGATTGGACTGGAATTAGTCTCAAAGCCAGAGAAACAGATTATCTGAAATGCTGGAAATTCTAAAAATTAGAAAAAAAGTACTTAAATGTTATAATTTGGCATAAATCTGATGTAGAGGGGGGAAACACTTCATAGCTGGTTTAAAATAACAAAAGACAATCATTCATAATTTAGCCTCACATATACACTGTGGGCACTCATCATTGTATTAAAGGAGGGAAATTGGTCATAAAGGAGCTCAGTATGCGTAGGAAATGGCAATGCTGAAATGAAGCATTCCAATGCAGCTAGCAGAACAGACAGAGACACAGGTAGGTGTTAAGAAAAAGAAAAACTTGTTTCACGCCTCTCTAAGTCAGGACTTTGCTTAAAAAAGGTCATTACAGCCTCTATTGCACCCCTCATATATAAGGCTTTGTGCTACATGCCATTGTGGAGGATGAGGCGAGAAATAAAATCTCTGGAGCCTGGGTGCCAGTAATGTAGTCCATGACTGGTGAGGAAAATATCATTGCTTGGTTATTGTACAGTACAGTGCTGGCGGGGGTTTGCACTTACTTGCTTGTATGAAATGTTGGGTTTTCTTGCAAAATTACCTGCTAGTATCAACAAAATGATCATTACTCTGACTCAACTGCTGCACCTCTTATCTGTGGTATTTCTTAATAAAAAGGAGACTACCACCCGTCTTTTCTTTAACCTACTGTATAGTATAGTAGAAAGGATCATCTGGACAAAGTTAGAAAGTTTGCAGAGATGAAATGTTGAACAGTTCATTTGTAGGTTCATTTTGACGTTGCCAATTTGATGGTTTTATAAATTTCAGCTCTACACTATTCTGTCAAGCTATTTTAAAGGCCCTTGCACACAGCGTCCAATTGTTTTGCACACACAATAAAAACAAAACGTTTTATACTAGAAAAGGGCACTTCTCCAACACAGCCCTGGGTTGCCTACCCAGGGCTGTGTTAGTCATGGGGTGCAGACATTGGCACCAGAAATGTACCAGAAACGTATTTATTTATTCTGTGTGCAAGGGCTGCATTTTCCTATTGCATAATAATCATGATTTTACACTGAAATATCACTGCTATATGGTTGGGTATATTATTTCAGTGGCTTGCACCTGTGTGCTGGAAAAGCCAGCTCCGCGCCTGCCGTGCTTACTCAGATCTTTCACTTTGTAAGTCACTCTGGATAAGAGCTTCAGCTAAAGGCCTAAATTGTAACTGGAAACACGTGGTTCCAAAACAAACTTTAACATCATGTAGTAACGGTCCTACCTCTTGATGTCCAGAGAGGCTGTGAGTAGCTGGTTCTTGGCCCAGAGTGCAGTGCTATACAGGAAGCCTCCTTCCCTGATCTTACTCCCAGAGTGATGGACCAATGACTGGACTCCAGTCACACACACTTTCCTCAGCTTTCCTAAAAGGGAGTCTGTCAAAAAAAGGTCAAAACAATTAGATATCCAACCTTCACGACAATTGTTACCAAATGCAGGTAATGGTGGGATCATTGAACATTTTCAAATGTTGAATTTTTCAATTCAGACAGTACAAAATGAGGCATCACTTGCTGTGATTGATCAAATAATAACACATTGAGTGCCAAAAACGGTCCGGACCGTTTTTGAGAAGCCATGCGTTGTGTGCCAAAAACGGTTATGACCGTTTTTGGAAAGAAATATTTAAAAAAATAATAATAATAATAATTACATTTTTTTTTCCTTCACAGCACCAGGAGATATCATTTTTCGAAGATTTAGACTCCAATCCACTTCCTGGTTAACTTATGACTTCAAAAGCCTGTATCTCGGCTCCTGTGTACTTTTTCTTTTTATTATATTTGACTATTTTCGACTATTTTCAACTGGCTGCAACTATGGAACGGATTACCGAATGTTTTTAATTTTTTTCCCCCGATTGTACGAGACCTCTATGTGTGTAATGAGGGGATCACCGTGAGGACGGTGATCACTGAAAATATTTTGTGACTACTTGAAAAAGGTTCAAAAATGGTTAAAAATCAGTTTGTCCCTCAATGTGTGATTCAAATTTTAGGTAGACTGAATGCTGCGTTCATGATTTTTGTAAAACGGGCCCCTTCCGCAAACTTTGGAAAGGCAATGAAAAATCCAAATGATACATTGTTCCCACACATGATTTGAGATACTCTGTAGGAGTATTAGCAAAAAGTGTGTTTTCATGAAAATTGAGGTGAATGATATATACTGTAGGCACTTGGAACATTCTAAAGCTGCATTTCTCAATTTATTTTCATCATGGTGGGATTTTGACCCAAATCACACCATGATGTGCGTGCACCCACCAGACAGGTGTGTGTGCGTCTGATCCTGGGCTGTGAGTTGGAAAGTGGTGAATAGCAGCTCCTCAGCAGACGCCAGCAAGAGGCAGTGTCGTACGGATGAGAAGAAGGTGGAGGCCACGTCACAGATGAACGACACCAGAGGCTCCACGTTGCCTGCGTCGGACAGACTCTTGCTCTCCAAGAGCGTGGCGTGAAGCTTCTCCAGGATCTTCTGCATGTAGACCTCCCCGATCAGAGGCTCTGTCCATATAAAAATCCAGCCAACAGTTTTAGTGAACAGTTAAACAGCTGTGCTAAGTTGACGATTAATTGTCACTCAAATAATTGCGATTAACGATTTAATTGCCAAGTGTTTGGCATTGAACATTGGAAGATATGAATACAGGTTTTATTTCTGTTTGCCATTTAGGCTTCGTAATTAAAAAATCCACAGCAAATATGACAAATAACTTAAATATACAAAGAAATTATTGACACATATAATAATTTTATACATGTAAAAAAACAAACAGAAATAGCTGATCTACAAGCTTATAAAGCGCCACAAAGATCTGCCATTTCTGCTTTTTTTATATTCGGAAATGTGTGAAAATTGTTCAACGTGGAAAAATTATTGCGATTATCTCAAATAATTGCGATTAGACGATTATGTAATAATTGTAATAGGCCTGTGTGTGTGTGTGTGTGTGTGTGTGTGTGTGTGTGTGTGTGTGTGTGTGTGTGTGTGTGTGTGTGTGTGTGTAATGTACCATTGTTGTGATGCTGAGACAGCACTAGGCTGATAAGAGTCCAGCTGTGACTGCTGCTGCTGAAAGAGGCGTCGCTGGATTGGCTGCCTCCCACCTTGCACAACTCCTCCGCCAATCCCAGGAGCCGCTCGCCCAACACGGAACCCTTCAGCCAATCGTTGCAGCTCTCAAGAGTGTCTGTGTCTGCACACGCCTGATGGGTGAGACAGCCGAGCAGACTTTTTATAGTTTATCACTAGATATTTGACAACATCCACTTTTTGTGGCAGATACACACTTTAACAGTACATGATATACTGTATATAAACAAAATCAGAAAAGATGAAAAACAATAAAACAATCACCCCACCTACCCTTTGTATGATCTGCAAGATAATACCCCACTGTAGATCCATCTAGAAAGAGGAATGAGAAGTACTTACATTAGAGCTAATTCATTATACAGTACACTACAACACAACTGATACATGAACCTAGATAAATGAAACTACGGAATGATGTGGATCAACATAGCAATGACATACCACAAAATGTGGGCAAGGTTTCAGCATGATCACAGCTCATTGACTTCCATTACAAAATTTAAGTTAAATATTTCAAAGTATAAAACATGTGGTCTACTGACAGCAGCATATATACAAACGCTCCAGCGGTTTGCGATATTAGCTCCAGAAAGACAGACACACAACAGACCCTATCATGAATGCAGGTCAAGTTGCTTCTGAACATATTGCTAGTTTGACCACTTAAAATGCTCTAATCTTTAAAGACAAGACACCGAAAATAGTCACTTCCATAGAAGACATGCATGCTTCTATGGAATCCAAATGACCAGTCATGGCGACTGAGAACTTTAATCCATAGTACAGTATGTACATAAACACAGAACACAAAATAAAATACACTAAAACAACATGAGACTAAGTTGAACATCCTACAGTTACCGTGGTGACGTGGTTGAGGATGCGTGTGGTTTCTTGCCGGCTGCAGCAGTACAGCGAGCTGAACAACATCTCTACTATGTGACCGGTGTCACTTCGGCCCTCCTCGGCCAGCCACGCCACCACCCGCTCCAGCAGGAACTGCATGGCCGGGTTGGTCAGAGTCTCTGCCTCTCCCTGCTTCTGCTCAGCCTCAGCTTCACACGCGATCGTATCTTCCAATTTCACCAGCATCTGAAGAGTGGTAGAGAGCAATACTGTGTAAGATCAGTGGTTCTCAAACTTTTCCATGCCAAGGACCCCCAAAATGATATGTATTTGGCCGTGGACCCCCATCTCAAAATATGTTGTTCCAGGGAGTCAGGGACCCCCAGAAGCAAAGATTTGAGTTACAAATGTTCGCTTTAAAAAAATATATATTGAAAGGTTTGCACAGATGTTCACAATTTCTCAAAAATAGCAGATCTACAAGCTCATAACGCGGCACTCGGCGCCGCGCTATGAGCTTGTATATCTGCTATTTTTGAATAGCCAAAGTATAAAAGGTTAAAGTGGTTAAAACTATTGTGATGCTATATTAACACATTTTGCTGGGGACCCCCTGGAACCCCCCCAAGGACCCCTGGGGTAGATGAATATGTTACCTTTCAATGACATATTACATAATGTCGATTAGATAGACTATTTACACAAAATCCAAATAATTTCTTTTATCAGAGACGCCCCGACCAAAGCCATAGCACAACTTTATCTTTAACATTAAGCTTGTCTTACGGTGAAGACTCTTGGAGTGTGGAAAGACCGCAGGAGTTGGGAGAGGAAGACCAGGTGCCTCTCAGAGTTGTTCTCGGTAACGTATACCAGGCAGACCTGCGCCTGCTGGCACACCACCTCCTCCAGATGCCTGGTCTTCACAGGAACCACTGTCCTCTGGGGCTCCAGGAGATCAGACGCCGGCTGGATAGGTTTCTCGACGCTGGCCTCCTCAGCTCCGGGCCTCTCCGTGTCCTCCGGCTCAGCGAAACAGATCTTGACAGATTTCCTGTTGTGGGGCTGCTTTCTCCTGATTGCTCGCTCAGGATAACGCATTACCTGGAGGAATCAGAGACTTTGTTCAGTTTGCTGGTTCACTGCTCGGCACTCTAGTGCTGACTAGTTAATTTTTCTGGGACATGCAGTGCAAATACAAAGAGTTGTAAAAATGCCATGGCAGAGAAACTGAGGGAAAATACTTGTGTGTCTTCTATTCCACAAAAAGCATATTTCAAACAATATATTTTTTGTTGAAAAACTAAACCCTACCTGTGACCATGGAACATTTAAAACATTAAAAAATTAAACTTTTTACGTCATCACACACTGTCCACACAAGGATATTGTTTTAAAAATTATAATTCAACATTTCCCAGCATGATGGCTCACCTGCAACAAGGTGGCCACCCCTTCTAGAGCCTTGGGCTCCGCTTCTACGTTGTCAACGTAACGGACAAAGAGAAAGCTAAGTTCCTCCCAGAAGTCTGCCAGAAGTCTGAGGAAGACTTCCTCATTTGACGTGTCGCCATCGTGTAAGCCCGCCCTCTTTTCCCAGGAGACGAGCATTTCCGTGACCAATAGAAAGAGAGGACCATTCTGTAGAGAGGTGCTTCCAAGAGCGCTGTCCAATAGTGGGAGGAGCTACAGGGAGAGACGAGACAAATAATTTTTAATTTTTAAGGGTTTGAGCTGCTTTTCAAAGCATTTCAATCACATTTCAAGCACCTTCACCAGAACATACCCAGAGTTTTTCTCTGAAAATGCCAGTAAAAAACAATCTACATCGATAGCCACAACTCTTTATTTTGGTATTAATAGTTTGAAATAACATCACAAGTAGAATCAATATCGGATACAGTTTAAGAACCTTCTTTTTTCCCCATTCAAGCATATACCTCAGCATAAAAATGCCACATTCAAATTTAAAGATATTCAAAGATATTTCAGTTGCACAAGTTTCAGTTGCACAATTGCCCCCATAAAAAAAACAGACATTTCTTCAAATGATGAGCACATACAGTACAGTACGTATTTGGTCTCACCTGCTTTGAAATGAGCATGGTCCGTATTTTCTCCTGCTCCTCCTCCTTGTCTGTGTTGTGCAGTACACAGTACCTCAGACACTCTATGGCCGCATTCACTATTGCTGCACTTTCTGATGGACTGGCCACCGCACGCTCACTAGATAGACTGACATAAACACACACACTTATGCAATGGATGGCATTCCAGTCGTGCTCAAATCATGATACAGCATACCTCGGCTGAGCTCAAATGAAATATGCCTCATCGCTGTAAATATCACGCCACTATTGCTGTGCAATAAACCGTTGCTGATCAGAGTAAATACACATTTCTTGCACAACCATAAGTGGTTACTTTATGTCACCCATCGGCAACATAATCCATCTACTTGCATTAGGGATGATTGCATTAGGTTCTTTTACTCTTTCACACAAAACATGGCCCTATGTGCACACACATGCACAGCACAAACAGGGGAAACAAATTTACCCTTCTATGAGTGAGGTGAAGAAGGTGGTATAGAAGTCTATAGCTGGGTCAGTGACTTCTTGGGGCAGTTTGCTGATGAGGGGCATCAGGTTGGGGTGGAGAGCTGTAGCCATGCCCTTGCCACCCTCCTTCAGAAGAGCCCAGAGTTTGGGTAAAAACCCCTTCCTGGCATTAACATGTGTCCAGCACACCTAGGACAGAAAAAGTACACACACCATAAAAAAAGGTGCATCTTCAACAACAATGAATTAGAACACCAACGCGTTCAAACTACTTTCCAAGACAACAGAAACAAAGTACTCAAAGAGTGCTTACTGGAACAGTAGAGACAATGTGAAGCACTGCCTCCCAGATCGGAGGCAGTGCTATGGGGTCCGTGTCGTCAATACTGAGGAGGACAGCGGGACAGGCTCGTGCCGCTTCAGCCTGGACCAGCCCCGGCGCATACTGGCACAGAGCTGACACCACCTCGAAAAACGCCCCGCGCACCTGCCAAAGCACAAATTGTTTTTTTTGTTGGTTTTTTTACAGACAAACGGAAGACAAGTGTAAGGAAGGCAAAAATGTAAATGTCCTCTGGCAGGAGTTAAATTCAGGCAAGAGGGCTATGTGCTAGAGCCAAGTGTATTAACAACTGTCACATCAACTGGTGAGATTTTAGCTCATTTGCATCAAAGGCAAGCTGCTCAACACTCATATGGTTTACCTGAGGCGTCTTGTGTTTGCCATACTTCCAGAACTTCCCTTGGCTGATCAAGTGTGCCAGTCTCTCTTCCAAGGCCTGTCTGTCTGTCTGGGACAGCAAGGACAACAGTCTCTTCACTCCCAGCAAAGCACTGGTCAGCATGCGGAGATACTTGGCCTCTCTCTCCTCCTCTGGCACACCCCTGGAGAATAGAAGAAACAAAAAACCTGCAGTCTGAAGCCGAGATAGTCTAGCTTAGAGAGGAAAAGGGCACAAGTTACAGCCAATGAAACAAACCAACATGACAGTGCAAACCGTGCCAGCATGGCAGCTCTCACCAAGTTTCAGGAAAATCTGCAATATCTGTGTTATTAAGTTATTTTGTTCACAGACAGACAGATAGAAGTGATTACAATACCCTGCCACAGTTAACAATGACCCAAAGTGGCAAAAAAAAAGGGGATTATGTGGGAATGTGTGACTGTAGACCCTAAAGCTATTTGTATGCCAATTTTGGTTTGAGAATTTGTATTGATTGATTGAATACTTTATTAGTGAGAAATGTAAACAGAATGTGGTACAGTCAGACATTAAGGCTAAAAGGATAACACAAAAAAGTCCTGGGGACTTGTTTCCATTGTGGTCCTACAGTATGTATTTAATTTATCAACATATAGCATAAACAATTAACACTTTAATACATGTCATCAACAAATACAAAACACTATATGTACAAAGGAGAAAAGGGAAAAACGGCGGCAGTGAATGACACCTCCTTTCCCCTTGTTGTCTCCTGATAGATGTTTTTTCAGGCCAATTTTGAAAGAAACCAAACCAATAACTTAGTTTGAATTTGCACTCAGTGAACAGGTCTCTGGGCCACTTCTGAAAGACTGAACCCAAAGAACGGTACTGGAGTTCAAGGTGCAATTGACTGGCTCTGACTCCTAGTCTGCGAGTCTGTCTCCATTTGCGGAGTAGCTGAAATGCAAGATCTCCTCAAGTTTTGGTCTCAGTGACTGTCATCAGGCAACCCGTTTTCACCCCAAGGCATCATATTTGCCCCTTGATCAAGTTCATTTTGGTGAGCGATGCCGAGAGCGTCCTCTCACAGATCATGTTGACACTGATGGATTGAACAGAAACGGTCAGCAGAAACGGGACGCCCCGGATGGATAGGCCAATCGCTTGGCTGGTGCCTTGCTCGGGTGTGTCTCTCAGGGCTCGAACCCACTTCTGGCGGCGCACCTGCCTTGTGCCTGAGGCATCTATTTCAGACAATGTGGGACGTTCTATAGACATGTAATGACCTCCTCTAGCACATAAACATGACGCTAGAGGGAATTGAGGGCATCAGACAGGCCTGCCTGGGGCACTTTATTAGTATATGATGCTTTGGGGTGGATAATGTGTTACATAGGGAAGGCATATTCCATTTAATAAAACTGTAGCATATGAAAGCCTTACAGAGGCTGATAAAGGGTTAAGCCAAGTTCAAATGCATCATGGGCAAACAAGCAAAAAGAAAACTTACTGAGGATCACTCAGAGAGTCTGCAGTCTCCTTTAGCAAAGTGTCTTGAAGTACCTGAAATAAAACAACAAGAAAGAACAGAGATGTTATACTGAGTATTTACCGATGGATTCAATTCACATTGGGGAATGTTAAAGGAGCACTTCTCCCATTTTCATCAGCTACCAGCGTGCCCCAGCGCATTCGATTTTAAGTATACTCAAGCAACCCTGAGGTTCACTCAGTATTCAAGGGTTTCAGCACCTGAATAAATCCTGTCTTAATCACTGACTGTACTCATGATGAGGACCATGCATCACCGCCACCATTCACTTACATTGAGGATCTCGTCCCGGCAGAAGCTGAAGGCCTCGCTCTGTTTGCTCGGCGGGAATGCAGCCTGGAAGACCTGGCAGGCAGCGGAGGCTGCTGGGCCGTAGGTGTCGCACTGGGCCAGCACCCAGTGGCCCATAATGCCCTTGAGGAAGGGCGCCAAGCTGCGGCGCACTTTCAGCACCAACTGCTCAAATGCCTGGTGGCTCGCCTCCCTCACACGGCGATCATGGTCCTAATGGGAATGGGACCGTTTAACGCAATGTTAGCAAACTCACCACAAAACGATTGTAGCAAGGTTAGTTTAGTGTGCACTTTTCACTGTATAGGGGCTGTTAGATATTTTCTTGCTTGCTTTGACTCTGTAACCCATCTATGACGCATCTTATCTGGTCTATATCACATCTATAACATAGTGCATTTCATCAAATTATCTAATTGTTATCGACGACCATCTTACCACTGATATTTTGCAGTATATCCTCGGCCAGTACGGGAGGACACCTTTGACGACCTCTGCATCTCTTTCCTGACACATGGTACCAAACTCCTGAACAGCCTACAGAAACAAGACAGGTTATTAATGCAACGCTAGGTGGAGTAGAATTCTCAGTGTTTGTAATCTGAGTGCACAACTTTTACCAAAAGAACCATACACTGACAGAGTTAACACTGTGGATTACTGTGCATCCAAAGGTTGCCCTATATGGTTATTATTCATGTGTGTTTGAAGTGAGCATAGAGTATATTGTTGTATTGTTTGCATTGTTTTGTGGGTGTGTGGGTGTGCTTTGCAAGCATAAGTGAATGCATGTGTGTGTGTGTGTGTGTGTGTGTGTGTGTGTGTGTGTGTGTGTGTGTGTGTGTGTGTGTGTGTGTGTGTGTGTGTGTGTGTGTGTGTGTGTGTGTGTGTGTGTGTGTGTGTGTGAGTGGTCTAGCACTGTATCTGCTGTGCACTTTCTACTTTTTAACCAATTGCCATTCGGCTGTGCCTGTGACAACCTGGATTTGCCCCTTGCTATCAATCAATGAGTGATGAGTTCAGGCGGTAACAGGATAGATGGGCACCAAAACATTCTGGGCACTAATGAAAACTGGGCACCTTGGGACGGGTGGGCACTATAGGGACATGTGGGCGGGCATCTGGAAGAGTGGGCACTTAGGGGTGGAGAAGAGTGGGCACTACGGAAATCTGGGCACCGGGAAAACTGGGCACTAGGAAGAGCGGGCACTAAGGACATGTGGGAAAGCTATGAAACGGCCCCCATATGTGTGATCATGACGTGTGAAGTGGTTGAGTTCAGCTTGCCTTCAGTCTGGTGACGGCGTCCCTCTTGGTGAGCTTCCTGAGGACCAGACGGAACTCGGCGTCCACCAGGTTGTCTATCTCCTCCGCGCCGTGGACCGCAGGCACGTAGCCCGGCTCTGTGGTGACCGAGGAGCCGAAGCCCACGAACCCCGGCACCACGCCGCTCTCCCGGGCCAGCAGCTCGGCCGCCCGGCCGCTGCTAGACGGCTGGAGGGAACGGAGACATAATGTTGTTGATGGGTAAATTACAGTGGTTCTCAAACTTTTGAATGTCAAGGACCCCCAAATTGACACTTATTAGCCCACGGACCCCCATTTGAAAAGATAAGCCAGGGACCCCCATAAGAGAAGATTTGTACGGCTCTAGCAGTGATTCTCAATCATTGTAATTTAAGGACCCCCCAGTTTGACATGCATTAGGGCTACAGACCCCCATTTAATGGCATTTCTATCTCTGGGACCCCAATTCATATTGTAAAATCAATGTTAATTTAACTCTGAGAGTGTACAAATGGACCCGTTGGTTCCATTTGTACACTCTCAGAGTTACAGACCCATAAGGGTCCATTTGGTTCCTATAAATCATTTAGCTGGGGACCCCCTGGTATCCCCTCAAGTACCCCTGGGGGTCCCCGGACCCCACTTTGAGAACCAATGGGGTAAAAACACTTGAATACACTCACCCCACATGTAACTGTCAAAAGTTATAATAAGCTACAGTTAGCTTGAATAGCTACTTTACTGTTTACTTTTCTAAAGTGGCTCTTCTTACCCGGACATTTCCCTTCGTTCGCTGTTTATTCTTGCCCCCCATGTAATGGTTTTAATTCATCCGTTAGTTGGATATGTAAGAAGGAATAAGTATCGAAGCTAACAGTATTATTATGGCTGTTCCCACAACCATGAACACATTTACTGTAAAGCTGCATGTGATTGGTTACATTAACTTCCGGTTCACATTCTCCAAAATAAACGTCCCAAAGAGCTATGTTATGTACCAGATATATTATTATTTATAACTGGTATGCAGAGGTGGAAAAAGTACTCAAATGTTTTACTTAAGTAAATGTATCAATACCGCAATATAGAAATACTCAAAGTCTGCTGCAATTAAAAAATGTACTTGACTAAAAGTACAGAAGTAGAAAGTGCTCATTATGCAGAAGAATGTCCCATTTCACAAGTTTTCAAATATTTGAAAAATATTTTGAAAATAGCAGATCTACAAGCTCACAATGCGACGCATTGTGAGCTTGTAGATCTGCTATTTTCAAATGGCCAAAATGTATACGGTTGAAGTGGTTAATGTATGTTGTTTTATATTAATAATCAAACTCTACAAAGTAACTAAATTAGTAACTAAAGTTTTCAAATAATTGTAGTGGAGTAAAAAGTACAATATTTGCCTCTGAGATGTGGTGGAGAAGTAAAAGTACTGAAAACTGGAAACACTCCAGTAAAGTAAAAAAAAAACTCAAAAGTACAGTACTTGAGTAAATGTACTTAGTTACTTTCCACCACTGATTGTACCAATGAATTGTACACGTCGATAAGCTTTAATTTTGACATATTCATGAATCCAGCTCCATAGGTCACTTCCGGTTGTGATTTCTTCTTCGTGGTGACTTTTGCAGAAGAACAGAGCGTTGCTGTCCTCTATCTACAACATATTGCAGGAACATATAGTCGCTGAAAAATCATCCCAATATCTTCTGGAGGTATTTAAAAAGAAAAAAAAGTGGGTGAAATAACTTTTCGTACTAACAAGCTCACATAGTCAAGAAAGGAAAGATCATAGAAATAGATAGAAATAAAGAACATGGAAAACAGGTCAGTTATTCCAAATATTCCTGATACGAGCAGAAATATGTATTTATTTTTATTGTACCTTTTTTACCAGTGAGTCCAGACATCTCTTTTACAAGAGAGACCTGCCAAGGTAGCAACCATGTAAAAACACAACACCGATCACAACAAATTAAAAGGCACAGGCAGATAAAAAATTACAAATTACAATAAAGCCACTAACATCCTCCTTCAGCACATCCTATATGATGCCCTTAAATGCATTTTTGTCCTTCTTTTCTTCTATATTTTCTTTTTTTTTGTAGATTATTCCATTCTCAAGGTGATAGTAAGGAAATATGCTATTTGTGTTGACCTTTTGAAAACAGTTATACAGCTATAAAGGCATTATTATATACAAAATACAACAATAAATAAGCAAACAAACAAATAAAAAACTATAAGTTTGGCAGGGCATTTAAAAAGCTATCTACTGCACGGCAGGCCACAGAAAACTTTAAAAATAAATGTGCTATACCTGACATAAATGTCATTGATAGGTCAACCACATTTGGATGACTTAGTTTTAATGCATTTCTGCTCTATTAGACATTAGGCTTCTATGAGAAAGAGGGAGGATGATGACATGCAATTCAGGCCATGAGCCGGTTCAAACCTGTGACATTGTGATGAAGTCTGTTCCTGTGTAGGACACATTATTATCTGGTTGAACCACAAGGGCAAGATAGCTTACAATTACCGTACATCATCCAACATCATCTCACCCAATAATTTCCAACCTCACCATTAGTCTCAATAACAACAGCCTAATAGGACGGCTGACCCTGCTGGCTTGAAACGTCCCACTCAGCAGCTCAGAGAGTGTGCCGTGTCACCAATCATAGGCTAAAGAGACAACTGACTGCTTGCTTGAACCGGTCCTCTCAGGACTTCTGAGGCCACATTGTACCAACAATCATAGGCTAATGGACACCTGACATTTCTGGCTGGAAATGGTCCACTCAGCACAGCCGAACATCAGAAACCACATTGCCTCAGCAAACAGCAGTGGTGGGAAAATGTTTTACTTAAGTAAAAGTATCAATGCTGCAATGTAGAAGTACTCTGTTACAAGTACAAGTCCAGAATTCAAAATTGACTTGAGTAAAAGTAGAAAAGTATTGGCATCAAAATGTACTTAAAGTACCAAAAGTAAAAGTACAAAAGTGTTTGAAAATAGCCGATCTACAAGCTCACAACGTGTCGTGATGCGACGCGTTGTGAGCTTGTAGATCGGCTATTTTCAAATAGCCTAGGTATAAAATAGGGCTAAAGTGGAACTAAATGTATGTTTTATAATGTAATACTTTAAATCTGTAAAGTAACTAGTAACTAAGGTTTTCAAATGATTGTTGTGGAGTAAAAGTACAATATTTGCCTCTGAGATGTAGTGGAGTAGAAGTAAAAGTATAGACAATTGGAAATACTCCAGTAAAGTAAAAGTACCTCAAAATTGTACTTAAGTACAGTACTTGAGTAAATGTACTTAGTAACTTTACACCACTGCAACTATGTAATAATAAGTATTGAACCAGGAACCATGGATAATCCAGTGAGTCAAGTGATGGATATTTATACTTTGGTGTCTGATGGTATCCTTTCTCTCTCACCAAGGCCACTTCCTGCTCCACTCAGATTTGTGAAACCGCCTACATGGTCTGATGTAAGCCCTGGCTGACCACAAATCCACAACTCCCTTGGTAATGTAGTGGTAATGTAGTGGTCAGGTCAGATTCACAGCATTCAACCTCCACAGGCTGTTCTATGGGGTTTCACCTTCACTGGTCAGTGTCAGTGTAGCCTCGGAAACCCATGCTTTTTAGTGTCAGTGTGACAGGTGTCCATGTCAAAGCGTCTTTGTATCAGCATCAAATACAATCATGTAGACCAGTGGTTTTCAACCTTTTCTGCGTCAAGGACCCCCAAATTGACACACATGGATCCCCATTTGAAAAGATATGCCAGGGACTCAACCATTTTTGATTTATTGGGGGGGTCCCAATCTACACTGTAGTATCATCATCAGTGTTCATTTAACTCTGAGAGTGTACAAATGGAACACAATTGACCCGTTAGGGTCCATTTGGTTCCATTTGTACACTCTCAGAGTTACAGACACACAAGGGTCAATTTGGTTCCTAACTATTCATTTGTCTGGGGACCCCCTGGAACCCCCTCAAGGACAACTGGTGGTCCCCGGACAACTGGTTGAGAACCACTGATGTAGACTGTCCATCTACTTCCAAATCTGATCAATCATACTGTATTGTGCACATAGTTGATGTGCTCGTCAGTTGCAGCGTTTAAGCATCATTTATTGTAAGCCACATACAGTAGTCCTTCTGGCCTAACTTCAATATTACATTATCTCATGTCTAATCACTTTTAGTTGTATTTGTGTGGCTATTTACTTATGCAGCTATGCAGAATATTAGTATAATATAGTATAGTCCTAATATTAGTAATAATTCTATTCTAAATCTATACAATACACTGACTCACTATTTCAATACTTAATGCCTATATTGTAGCAGCCTGTTAAGTTTGTTGTATTGTATCGATGATGGGGTATTTCATCCTCTGCATTTGACCCAACTATTAGGAGTATCTGGGTACCAGAGACCAGCTCTTTGCTCAAGGGCACATACTAGTTTTTTGGGGTGGAAGGAACCCCACACGAACACAACATGCAAAGTCCACACATAAAGTCCCAAAGACAGGTTTGGACTCAGGACCTTAATTAGTCTACTGATCTTGCTCTTGTAAAAAAGCCCCAAAAAATTACATAAAATAGACAGACATAGGCTAAAAGATTAATTACTTCACTTGTACGTTTATAACACTGGCACACACACTAGGAGTGAACAAAATGTTTTATTATAAAGTCAATGATTATTTTTTGTACATAAATTACAAACATTTACATCCCAATTGTTCTGATAATGATGTATGATACATTTGCTGTGGTTTGTACGTATATATATTGCTTCATTTAAAACATCTCTCCTACATTCTACACAAGAGTTTTGTTGCAGGGTGTGTTTTTTTTTCTTTTCACAATCACCAGTCAGTAGTCAGTTGAGGGAATGGATAATTCATTTTGTGTAATTAGTAAACTTCCATTTAAGCATCAACCCCCTAAAGACTTAGTTTACAGACAGGACGACACAAATGGTTGAACCTTTCTACAATTAAACCACCTGCAATAATCTCCCAGGTACCTGGAGTACAGTCCCATTGTGGCCGGATAATGTGTGTGTTAGTAAAGGAACACAATTGTAGCTTTGATATTTTATATAATCAAAATGTAAATAATGGTGGCAACATGAGCCTTTGCTCATCTTCACCGTTTATTGTTACTTCAATGCATACACCAAACTGACAGGAAGTTTTATAATTATAACCATTAGCCTACAGTATCACTATTCAAAATAATCACTTAAGTGTCAAAAATAAAATTAAGAGACATACCACATACAGTATATCTATAATTAATCAAAAAATAAAGTGAGCAGTGTGTTGGTAGAAAATACTTGCTACTCTTGGGCAATAATCCACAGAAATTCTGGGGCTTTCATGAGCTCAAACAAAATGACGGGAGTTACTCCTGAATTTAGGCATCTATCATTGTGGTATTCCTCTGGCAGAGCAGCAGTTCTGAACTGCTTTCACTTCTTGTTCTTATTGTACTTGATACATTTACATCACTTTTTAAAAAAAAACCTCAGTAGAGGTAAAGAAAGTACAGACTTTCTTTAGAAAGAAAGAAACCCTAGTTGTGATAACTAGATACTTTTCACCTCTGTGCTTAACCGATTTAGAATTACAACCAGATGAACTCAGGCTGCACAAGTAACTCGTGGGGTCTTTTGGACTGTACAGAATAGCAATGTTCAGTAAGGCTAAGCATTTACACATTTTATTACATTATGCCACACAAATGATCCTGAGTGAGTGCTGATTTCAAACAATTTCACCTTGTCAGTCCTAGTGAAAATCACACTCGAGTCTGTATATTCATATTGCAAAATGAATCATGAATATTGGTCTAACCCATCAAAATGAAGGCAATTATGATAAACTCACAGACTTGGCCAAGCACGCCACCCACCTACTTACAGGTAACTTCTAAAATAAAACAAGCAACTCTCTGAAACAGGGTTTAAGTGCTTTGCAAAATTAAAGACAACAATGCACTCGAGTACAACAAAGGCCACTACATACTTCAACAGACTTCTAAAAGTTTGTTTGGACAGGGTAGGCTATACTGTAACTACAAAATGACGTCATTTAGAACTTCGGCAGTGGCCCTCAAAACTGTGTTTGGCTGTTCTTGCACCTCCGAGATGTTCTGACTCGCCAAATAACGTTTGGACAATGTGATTGGTCAGAAGGCGGTCAGACATTCAAGGTGGGCATAATATATTTAGTTTTGTTTCCGCATTCTGCCAGCAAGGAAAGCACCAATAGTTTTGAAGAGACGTTGGCTGATTAGGTTATGCACTATGTCACGAGTCAACCTGCAGGAGGTGCCAACACCTCTGTAATCCCTCTCTGAGTGAACTTGCATAAACACAACCTGTCGCACGAAATGGCAAAACGTCCCTGAAAAAATTTCCCACAGTACATCGGAGGGACATCCAGGTATTAAAACCACCGGTTCCAGCGCTGACTGTACACTAAAGTAGGGGCCCTGATGGCAAAGGCTCCATCCCCTTTGTTCCATAATCTGGATTTAGGAACTGCAACAAAGGCAGCATTTGTGGATCTCAGGGAATTAAATGTAAAAGTAAAAAAACAAAATAAATCATCTCTTCTTAATTTGGACTTATTTTAGCAGTTACCCGTATGTGTGTGTGTGTGTGTGTGTGTGTGTGTGTGTGTGTGTGTGTGTGTGTGTGTGTGTGTGTGTGTGTGTGTGTGTGTGTGTGTGTGTGTGTGTGTGTTCTGTAAATTTTATATGTGCGAGGCACACAGCAGACAATACTGCAAAATAATAAGTATTAATAGTCTGTTTTGGATAAATCTGTACAATTACAGCCTCTCTATACATAACTACAATTTCTGAGCTGCCATTACAGCTTCCAAAAACCTTTCAAACCGGTCTTCATAATAAGACTCTGTGCTGCTCGTTTGATATGGATGTTAACACTGAAGCCAAGGGGTTGGAGAACAGGGGGTCCTGGAGTCCCAGACCCCCTTGCTCCCTCCTGCACCACACACCCCTATCCCTAAGCCTTGTACCAGGTCAGCCCAGTGTAATGTCAGCTCCTGGCATAGTGGTATAACGGGGGTCCAGTTTGGGCACGAAGCCTTTAAAATCCCTAGAAGCCTGGGTTCCAAATACATCCAGCACCTTCCGGTTCATCGTAGCAAACCTAAACACAGGAAAGGAATAGAGATTCTATTGTCATATTTTTGTCAACTACTGTATATTAATTGTGATACATTATGGATACAGCTTTATACTTTCTCCCACAGTCTGAATCAAATGGACAAATTCACGTTTGCCAGGTGGCGTTTCAAATGAGCCAACATGTTTGACGTGTTGCCAGCGGCATACCTGATCGCTACACTGAACAATGCTGGCACACTATTTTCATCTTATCCACTTGTCTTTCTCTATTATACTCTTCTACATTCACCAACCCACTACTAAAAAGGAAGAAATGCAAGGGAAACCTGGATTGAAACCCAGATCTCCCACGTGGGAAACCAAACATTTAACACTCACACATACAATATAAAAATGAATATACAAAGTGCATATTAACATACCTGCCCTGGGTCAATCGCAGGAGGAACTTCCAGTACGACGGTCGAAGGTTCTGCACTTCCATCACGGCCTGTGAGTTGGTGTGAGTAATAAAGTCAGGAAGGGACATTAACACGAGGCACCTCACTAATGCTGCTATGTTAGTCTACACTGTCCAACCAGTTACCATTCAAGAGTCCTGTTCCATTTTGAAACCATGCTTGGCATGTAAAATCATATACATGGATGACGAATTATGGAAACCATCAGCCACTGTGACTGTGAAGAACATCCTTAGTGGGACTACAAAAAACCCTTAGTGGGAGTGTGGGACAAAAAGTGGAATGGAAACTGGGCAGATATTGTATATTCACTGGACTTGCTTTATTTAACCAGCATAGTCACCGCTATTAAAACATGTGTTTTTCGAGGGAGACCTGGCAAGGCAACAGCAAAAGCTTTACAATGAAACACAAAGCACAAAGCATGAAAAGTTACAAATGCCTAACAGAAAACAAGTGGAGGTTTTGGCACTAGAGGAAAGGTCATAACAATGAACAGTAAATTCCATGGCAATCCAGTCATAGTTTTCAAGATATGTTGTTTGGGACCAAAGTGACGGGCAGAGAGTCGGATGGATGGACCTACAGTACATTGCCATTCTTAGAGTCCTAAAAAAAAGGGTTCAAAGAAATGCTTTCCTGGCCTGAAGACAATATTGTAAGTTGTCCTGAGCATGAAAGAATATCATTATGTGCATGTGTGCTTTTATTACTTACAGCCTGAAAGCAAATGGCAGTGGAGATGGCATATATGAAGGTATCGGCTTGAGGGAAATAGGGGAAGTGGCCAGCCTCAATACCCTTGAAGTACATGGTCTGTAGAGGGACAAACATCAAACACAACTGTTACAAATACCAGGCTGACACATGCAGTTAACACACACTTGACTGAGCGCCGACCTGGCCAATTTTGAAAATGTTAAGAAAATTAGGAAGCTCTCAGAAGGCCCCGCTTCCCTGACTTTTCCTAAATATTCCATTGAAATTATCTAGTTTTTATTTATCTGAAACGTTTTCTAAAAACTAAATATGGCACCTTGATACCATCCCGAGCGTTAATTTTAGGTTACATTGACCGGTCTCCCCCACTCTCCCCCAAGGAGGGCATGTCTTCACACGACCACCTGGAGATGTGTCATTATTATAGTTAATGGGATCATAGCTGCTTTGTCAAACATGTGTGTAAAGTTATAAGGTGTAGTTTTTCACGGTCAACTCGAATGCTACTAGAACAGTTTATCCCGCCGTGCAATTCAGATGACAGCCAAATCAAATATCTTGCTCGTATCCTACTTGGTTGCGCAACTAAAACGTTGTGTTTAAAACGACTATAAAAGGTCCTTACACACCGGGGGCGTTTTTTTCATGCGAATAATACGTTATTTTTTTTTAAACCTTATAAAGTTAATGCAAGCTTCCACATCCGTTTCACGGAGCGAAAACGCGTCTTTTATTTATTCGGACCGCATCCGAATTTTGCGTATATTCGCATAATCGCCGGTGTGTAATGACCTTACCTCCTACAATTGGCATCTCTGAACTTAACTTCATTCATTTCTGTCCATATCTGTCTGTCTGTGACTGACTGTCTGTCTGTCTCACCTCTCTCTCACCTCAGCGCACGCCACACTGCACACTAAAATATACTCAGTGTTTATTTATGATTTTTTAACTCAAGAGATGACTGACTGTGGACCCTCATAATTCTGTCTGTCAGCCCCTCAGAGCACGCCGCCCTAAAATCCCCAGTGTTCATTTATCAATTTTTAACTCCAGAGAGTGGAGGCTAAATTGTAACCATAATGGTCTGACGGCCCCATCTCTGTCCATCTGTCCTGTCGGCACATCCATTATTAACTCGATGAGGTCTAATGTCTAACTAATAATTTTCCAAGGATGATCGGTGACGTGACTAAATGCCGTCACGCAAGTGTTAAACTGCCCATTTATACAGGATTGAAATAGTCAAATCTAAACAAAATGCTTTAAATATTATTTAAAGCACGTTCCAGGAAGAGGAACATATTTTTTCCATAGTTTTGGTAAATGTTACATTAATACTTATCAAGGAGCTTCTCAACAGCATGATTTGCTCTTGATGTGGATAGCGGCTGATGTTTCCGTCATGTAACAGAAACAATGCAAAATGTATGCAAAGCTTTCTCTTACCTCCACCAGCTTGGAGAAGAGGTACATAGATATCGATGTGCTTTTGTAGAAGAACATTGACATGCCTGCCAGGAATCCTTTAGGAAAGGGAGTGAGTGAGAGGGAGAGAGAGAAATAATTATATAATCGGTTAATCGAGTTCAATATGTGCTTTGCATATATAAAATCTAGGATGTCTGATTTATTTCAGTAAATACAGTATAATGTGCACATTTGGTCAAAATCTGTCCATGAGTGAGGCACACCGCAGACATAATAATAACCTGCTTTGGAAAAATCTTGGACAATTACAGCCTCTCCACACAAACAATCCTACTGCATAATAACCACACTTTCTGAGCTGCTGTTGTACAGTTTTGAGTCTGTAGATAGAGTGAGAAGGAGAACCAGAGAGAGAGGAGGGGGAGAGTGAGTGAGACGACAGAGTGCGAGAAAGAGAGAGATAAACAGAGAGAGAGAGGGAGAGAGAGGGAGAAATAGCTCAAATCTCCTGAGAATTCCTGTAAAGAGGCCTGGGGCCATATGTGCTATGTGCAACATGCACACAAAATGGATGCATATACATTTTTTTGCATACACGAGTTTTTCAGATGTAGAAAAAGATACATACACCTGTTCTTGATCAGGTGACGGTCAGAACACAGATCACACTGAGTGCATATTGTACCTTCCCAACTTTGTGAAGATATTTGCACAGCATCATTTTTAAGTGTACACACCCTTGATAAATGTGACTCCTGGTCTTGAAGAAAAGAAAAAGGATTTAATTGGACAGTTAATGATGCTGTGACTTACCAGCTATGATTGCATGGAGCTCATCGTCAAGGTTACGCATCCAACGCAACAAGCAGCTCGTTCCCTGAGTTAAAAGAGAGTTTAATTGAAGACTGACTCTCTCATTAGCATTTGGGTGAAAGGAGACTGTTGTGAATAATACATCATTTTCAGCTTAAAGAAAGAATACAAAACAATATGTTGCATTCAGGTTTCTTGTTGATGAAATGTGCAATAGGTTCTTCACACCATTATCATAATTTTGTTTGAATATTCTCTGTATTCGAGTGTACAGTAGATTCCATTCTTTTAAAAGAGTGGAGTGTGAGGAAAAACCTACCTTATATATACTGACAAAAGAACCCAGGAAGGCTCCGAGCTGGAAGTTCTCCTTGTTGTAGAAGAGCGAGGGGAGGCGGGAGGGCTTGGTGAACACCTGCCTGCAGGCAGAGGGGATTTTGAGGCAGCATTGGATCAGGTAGCCCACGCTGAACATCCTGACAAAACCCTAGACATGATAAATGAAATAAAATATACATTTAGGTTTACAGTTGCATTAAGTTGACTTAGAAAGTAAGTGAGTGGGTAGGTAGGTGGGGGTTGGGTGCCCTGCTCAACCACACTTCACCATGACTGCAGTGGGAGTTGAGCCTGTGACCTTAGCGTTATAGGGCATAGCAGTTGCGGCCACTTCCTGGTTCCACTTAAAAATACTCAATGCATTTTTCCCATTGACATTTCCAAAAATATTTATATCAATTATTTTAAGCCTAGAATCAAGCCATCCAGGGTCCTGGTGAATAATGACCATAAAACGTTTGATTCTGTGAAAAAACTTTTTTGAAAACGGCAAAACAAAGGGTATTTATTAACACATCCACCGCCAGAGGTTAATCTCATAATAATGTACTCACCTGCCAAGGTGTTTTTGTTGTTTTTTTGTTTTTTTCATGTCGCCATAGATCTTGTTAAAATCCTTAAGATTGAGCCGTGAACGGTCTGTTTACGTCCGCGAGATCTCCCTGTATCTCCCAGTGAAGACCGCATGTCAAACGGACTTCCATGACTGTAGTTAGAGCGGATTACGTTAAACAGTGAAATGCGAGGAGAAAAAACTACAGGAAGAGAATTGAGTTTCAGTTTCGTCTGTAGAATGGGAGCGGGCGTGATCGTCGAAACCGGATCCCAAATAATTCTATTTCCTGTCATCAAACCGGAAACGGAAGTGGATCAAAAAAATTCCGAAAGTGCACCCGGACCGCGCATGCGCGAAAAGACCGCAGCCCGTAGGACTACGGGCTCGGCGCTTAACCGTTGGATTTAACGGCCCGTAGAACTACGGGCCCGGCGGTAAAGGTGTTAACACATTGAGTGCCAAAAACGGTCCGGACCGTTTTTCATAATCCAAACGAGGAGTGCCAAAAACGGTCCGGACCGTTTTTGAGAAAAAATATTTTAAAAAAAAGAAAAAAAAAAAAATTTCCTTCACAGCACCAGGAGATATCATTTTTCGAAGATTTAGACTCCAATCCACTTCCTGGTTAACTTATGACTTCAAAAGCCTGTATCTCGGCTCCTGTGTACATTTTTTTTAAATTATGTATTTTTGACTATTTTCGACTATTTTCAACTGGCTGCAACTATGGAACGGATTACCTAATGTTTTTCCCCCGATTGTACGAGACCCCTGTGTGTGTAATGAGGGGGTCACCGTGAGGACGGTGATCACTGAAAATATTTTGTGACTACTTGAAAAACGTTCAAAAAATGTTAAAAATCCAGGCACTGTGAGTACCCTGTTTTAAAAAAAACCTGGCACTCAATGTGTTAAATATAGTATATCATATAATTAAATATAAAATAAAATAAATCACAGAAAGAAATGTTTAATGGTCATGATTCACCAGGACCCTGGATGGCTTGATTCTAGGCTTAAATTAATTGATATAAATATTTTTGGAAATGTCAATGGGAAAAATGCATTGAGTATTTTGAAGTGGAACCAGGAAGTGGCCGAAACTGCTAAGCCCTATAGGACAGCAACTACAGTAAATACTGAGTTCAAACTACACTGAAAAATGTTGCATCAATCATGGCATCAACCGGGTGATCAATAAATAAGGAATGCTCTTACTTTGACACAGTAGGCGATGCAGTTGTCCTGGTAATGTTTACAACATCTATGCCTGGGCCCTCGCTTGCATCTGGATTCAAGAAAAATAACAGATACAATAACTTTACAACTGCGCACATCATGTTTGCATATGCTTGATTATGTGTGATAAAGAGACACAAGGAAGCACATGAAAATGATATCAGTGTACAATAATGTAATGACAATAACGTTTACAATATCATAAGCTCTATTGTGTCACTGTGCTCACTGTGCTTGTGACTATTGTGAGTGCATAATCTACATAATCAAGTCCATGATAAATGAACGGTGTGTACTCCCTCACATTGATTCTAGCAGCCGTCTAGTGCAGGCAAGCAGATCTTTCCTGCTGGAGCCAGGGCGTTCTTGTGCCTCTCGTGATATCTCTGATATCTCAGTCTCTATAGCAGCAATCCTCTCTGAGGGCATGTGGGAACTTTGCTCTGGTGTGATGGAGTGACTAGGAATCTCTTCCTTCCCAACGATGAACCTGATGGAATAAATAAATGAATAAAAACCGCAGTATAGTGCAGTGATCCTCTGCTCTTGTGCGGTGTCCCAGAATCCGATTAGGTTTCTTTGTATCCAATTTGGATTTTAGGAATGAGTTCAATGCCATTATGGTGGAAGATAAAACCAGCAGCAATCAAACAAGAAGATAAAAGCCACTGGTTTAAAAATCAATGGTGAGGTTAATAACTTACTTTAACGCAGAAAATGCAAAGCCGTTGAGACCGTCTTTACTCCTGGAAAGACAAAAACCCAAGACAAGCATTAACCAGACCTGAGGCAGATTCTAAAAAACTTTTCTGAAAAACTTTAAAAAATAAAAACGATTTTGCTATGTATCGTCTGTCGGGTGGAAACCTCATATGTCCAAAACTGTGCCTTTTCAGGATTCAAATTCAAAAATAGCAAAAATAGCAGATCTACATGCTCAAAACGCGTAATTTCGCGTATCATATTTTTTATACTTTTGTGTGACGCTGTAGTATGATCAAGTAGGGCATTAATTTACGAAAAAACACAAGAAGTTAAAATATGGAGATGAGAGGTTTCTGCACGACAGCAAAATGACAAAGAGAGACGTTCCCAGCTTGAAAGGTACAACAACGTATCGGTGTAACATGCCTAAACTGGTTAAATGGCAGTTGTTGCTTCCAGGCTTTTGATAAACCTAACCAAACAATTCACCAGAAAGCATCTGTCCTCATTGTCCCGCTTACCTGAAGAAATACATGTAAAGTGATGCCGTTATGCAGAACAAGAGCACCTGCAGAGGGACAGAAACGGATAGCATCAGACACAACAGGTGCAATACGGACACACACACACACACACACACACACACACACACACACAGGTGTTTGTTGGACAAACAGTAATAGACCCAGGGGCTCACATTCTGAGGGTACTTGGTTCAAGTCCCTCACCCTGACACTGTTAGAATGTCTACAACAGTGGGCCCCCAAAATTATGTGTTTGGCCACGGATCCCCCATTTTTGCCAGGGACCACCAGAAGAGATTTATGTAAAAAACAACCCAAAAAACACCTAAATCATATAAAATGTTTCAAATCTTTTCAATAGCAGATATACAAGCTCGCAGCACTGCACAAAGTGACACGCTGTGAGCTTGTATATCTGCTATTTTTGAATAGCCATTAGCCAACATATAAATGGATAAAGTGGCTTTGAGAACCAATGGTCAATACATCAACTCTATTTAAGTTGCAATATTTTCAATTCGCTCTGGATAAGAGCTACTGTAAATGACAAAAAAAAAACTAAACTACACTGACATCTAACTTTGTGTTCTTTTTCCAAAAATCTATTTTTGGCCGTGCTGTGTAGTGTGTACTTGTCTAGTCTACTGGAACATTGTCAATGCTACGTTCTGAAAGGTCCCGTTTCACTGAGACCAATGTGCGCTTTGTAGGGAGGCCTAATAGGTGAGTTGTATTTGTTTCATGTCGAGTTATTTCTGCAACAAGTGCCAAATCAAATTCCTCATAACGTGCCAACCGCCAAGACAAATTCCTTCTACCCAAGAACCAAAGCGAATGGCTTCTTCTTGGCAAGTGCCAAGACAACTTCTTTGTGTTAACAACTGATGTATACCTTTGTACTCTGTTTTGATCTGACACAGTACAACACCTCACTCGCCACCACCTTACCTCTCCATGTTTGAGGGGGTTGATGATGCCTCGCGTCACTGCCATGCGGAACAATGTCTCAGTGGCCTGCCAGCAAGATTACAAATGCATATTTACACAGGAAAAGCGGTCTATTAAAAATTCAAATGCATCCACCAGATAAGATTAGCTTTACAGTAAGAGGAGAGCCGAGGAACGTCTCTCAAACACCCAATCAAAATTAGACTTCTCTCTCAACCAACCAAAAAAAGTTTAGATAAAAAGATAAAAGGTGAAGGTTTTGCAGTCATTTCTAAGGCAATTGGTAGGTACAGATCAGAACAAAGAGCGGTTCTTACCAGGTTGGTCATGTATATTGTCAGTAGTCCTCTCCTGAAAGTAGGAAAACAGAGACAAACTAATGTTAAACTGATATATAGGGGTTCAACCAGTCAATGTGCAGGCGACATACAGTAATGGGTTTGATTCCCACCTCAGGACCTATGTCGCAGTCCTCACTTTCCTGTCTCTGCTATATTTAAGTAGCCTGGACTTTAAATACGCTACTTGGGCATTATTAGCCAGATTACTAATTCACCTCCATATTGCAGCAAAGCAGAAATGCCCCAAAAATAAATACATATTAGAAAAGGGAAAAGCTGTCAGTTCCAAATGTTAGCTTGTGATGAATAGCCTACATTTTGTATTGAGTATGCGACTGCTTTTCTGCAAAAAAAAAAAAAAGATCTTTAGAATGTACTATATATATATATATATATATATATATATATATATATATATATATATATATATGGACATAGATAACATTTCAAGACAATATGAACAGGTATTCAATAGCATAAACTGAAGTATGTGCAATCCACTTATTTTTTGAGTGCACAAGAAGATGACAAAGATAGACAAAGGAGAGAAAACAGGCACCTCTCACCTGCTCTTGCGTTCGATGAGGATGGAGATATAGGAGGCAGGCAGAGCCGCACCAAACCCGGTAGACCAGGGATAGAAACCTCCAAGCATCTTCCTGAGAGTGGGGAAAAACTTAGTATCAATTAAAAAGGAAAACATCATTTGATTTAATAAGAATATGTTATTATAATAGCCCATGAAAGTACATTATTAGTATTTGTGAACAACAGAACAACAACTCTTTTGCAACAAGAAAAAAAAAGCGCAATTGATTGAATACACATTATTCTTATTGCATATAAAAGTCAATGTGGTATCTGTGGACAACAGATCAACAGCTCTTTCGCAACAAGAAAAACAAGCGTCATTGACAGGCCTTGAATGGGTGACTGATTGTGTATGTGCTAGCATGCAGAAGTGTGTGTGTGTGTGTGTGTGTGTGTGTGTGTGTGTGTGTGTGTGTGTGTGTGTGTAGAGGCATATTGGAGATAAGGAGATTATTGAGGGCAATTGGGAACATACAGTGGGAGCTCCATACCTGAGAACGCAGAAGAAGAATATATAGAGTCCTCCATTGGCAGCGAGGAATGAAGTAGACTGTAAGATCTCAGGCAGAAGCCTCTTCAAATAGTAGTCCTTTTTCCTTCTCCTCAAGATGGCTGCAATCTGCAACCCACAAACAGGGCCCACAGTTACTATCGCGTTGGAATCTAATCAGGAGGACATCTAGCAGCAGTTGCTGCATCAACCTTACAATCTATGTTGGGACCTTTGACCACTTAAAAGTGAATTACTGCATGTAGGTGAAAGTGTCTGGCCAGCAGCACTCACTTTCATCCATTTAGGATCTTGTTTATTATAGTCAGCAGCAGCCAGCAGCAGCTCAAAAGTATAATAAACAAGATCATAAATGGATGAAAGTGAGTGCTGGTATTGCTTTCTAAGAAACTATTTCTGCCTGAACCGTGCACCCAATACACATGTACTTCGAACTCCTCGTCTGATGAGTGCTTGCTTCTTTCTCTTGAAAGTGTCTGGCCCTCATACTTGAACCTCACACAAGTGAGCTTGTACTGTAGCTAGTGCACAATGTCCATCGAGGCAGTTACCTCGCCTGCACCTCTGGAAGTTCTGTGTGTGTGTGCAGCAGCACTAGTTACTGGGTTTAGACAATCCAGCCAGACACAGACAGTGGTGATTTGAATCCTTTTGTAATTATGTACAAACACCATCCATGTACCAGAGAGCAGCACCTCGCCAGCATGTCATGCTTCTCAATGTCTTTCACTCATTATTATTATTATTATTATTATTACTAGTCAATTTGCAAGACAATTTTGGACTTTGCCATTTGTGACGTATTCCTAAAGTTACATCATTAATCGTAGCGCTGCCATTGTTAACGCGGTGTATCTAAGGCACTGGTTCTCAGTGATAGTGGGGGTCCCCCAGGGGTCCTTGAGGGAGTACCAGGGGGTCCCCAGCAAAATGTTAGATAGTTAGGAACCAAATGAACCCATGGGTCTGTAACTCAGAGAGTGTACAAATGGAACCATATGGACCCTATAATGTACACTCTCAAGAGTTGTGCTGGCACAAAATATTTTTGAGATTGGGGGTCCGCAGCCAAATACATATCATGGACCCCCAGTCCATGACATGAAAAAGTTTGAGAACTACTGTTCTAGGGGACATTCTGAAGGCCTGCAGGCTGCAGTCAATGCAATTGCATACAGCATTGGTTCTCAAAGTGGGGTCGGGGACCCCCAGGGGTCCTTGAGGGAGTTCCAGGGGGTACCCAGCAAAATGTGTAAATATAACCTCAGAATAATTATGACCTTTTATACTTTGGCTATTCAAAAATAGCAGATATACAAGCTCATAGCGCGGCACCGAGTGCCGTGCTATGAGCTTGTAGATCTGCTATTTTTGAAAAATCTTGAAAATGTGTGACATTTTTTTAATATACATATTTTTTTAAAGCGAACATTTGTAACTCAAATCTTTGCTTCTGGGGGGGGGGTCCCTGGAACAAAATATTTTTAGATGGGGGTCCGTGGCCAAATACATATCATTTTGGGGGTCCTTGACATGAAAAAGTTTGAGATCCACTGGCATACAGCACATGCATGAACTTGAGCCCATATTATGCTGTCAGACAGACAGACAGACATGTCTCCTACTTATTGGTTAGCCTGCGTTAGCTTCTGTGGCTCAGTTACAGTATAAAGCCCAGTGTCTACGGTCTGTGTGTGGCGGACTTACCACGTAGAGCGGAGCATAGATCTTAAAGGAGACCTCTAGAGCCCCTCTCGTCACTTCTAGGGTCGACTGAATGCACGACGGGTTCCAGGTATGTCCTATCTCGTAGCAGCTGTGCGGTATCTTGCTGAGGGCGGCCATGTCTGTGTCTGTGGTCGTGGTTCACGTCCCCTACTGTAGCTGACTGACTGCAGCGTTGCCAGATTGTGCGAGAGAAATAAGCACGGTCTATGACAACAAGACCAAGGGAAGGCAATTTGACTTTTTACAGGGGCCAGTTTCGGCCAGCCTAGCCTACACACACAACACAAATATATATTAATGTGGGTCCTTGACTAGCCATGGTTCACATGACGCTTGTTATGACAGTCATGTTTCAGGGCTAGGTCCTTGACATGAAAATATGTGAATGCTACTGGTTTCAACAACAATAGTTAACAGGTCCAAATAAGCAACTTCACTTTAGAAACAAGCCCCAAAAAAGCAACCCGCAACTATGCCAATATTTACAAGCAACTTTACAGGAAAACAAGCCCAAAGTCGCTTATAATAAGCGGACATGGCAACACTGACTGTACGTCGTGCGCGCGCCGTCGCACCACGGACGCGGATCACTTGATCGCTATTGGTGGAAAGCCTGGTGGTGACCCTCGTGTGTTCCCCTGCCTGTCCACCAGATGTCCTCAGTTCTCAGTGTGTTCCCCATGTGTGTTTAGGGTTTGGGCCAGAGGTCAGGGGTACTTGCAGAGATTACTGACTCTGTCTCTGTCTCTGTCTCTGTCTGCCTGTTTGGCCTGTTTGTCTTTCTGTCTCTGTCCGTGTCCGCAGCTAATCTTGCAAACTACTACACCGATAAGCACATTTCTTGTGCCAAGCACGACTTGGCCTTGAACCGTAGGAAGTAGTAGACTGAACATTTATTTTTCTCTGGATGCCTTGGTTCATGATGCAACTCCCTAGATATATTTCTGCCCAACTAGAATTAGAATTTTCTTCAAAACAAACTTTTTACTACTCCGGCTGCTGCAGATTTAATTCCACACATGATCTCTGGAGTCATGTGATAAATGTAAATCATACAGTTTTTTTTATATTTTATACGGATTGGCTATATAATTGGCTTCTCACATTTGAAACTTTTTTTATTGTCTATATATAGTACCTACATTTATGAAACCACCTGCTGACTGCATTGGGCTTTTAAAAAAAAATGGGGATAGATGTGACCATAATCTCTTACAATGATAGACTAGTGCAGGGCTACTCAACTTAAGATGGCTCAGGGGCCACTCAGCAAAATACCAAAAGTCCAAGGGCCGCAAGCTAAAAATGTGGTCCTATTTTGGATTTTTCGATTTTGTAACACACTACACATTGTTATTGTTATAAGAAAATGTACATTTTGACATCATATTCTTTTCACTGTACCTGTTTATTTTGTGTGTATGTCCAGTGGCGTCAGTTACAGCAAAAGCTAAGGTATGGCAAGGTTAGGGTTGCCAACTCCCAGAGATTGAAATCTCTGGGCAAAGCCGCGTCAAACCCCCCAAAACCCCCGAAATGAATAGAAAACTATGGTATAATTCATAGTTTATAACAGTTATAACACAATACAAACACAATGGTATTAGGTTACTATTCATGATTTTTTTTGTTTTTATTAAAAAAAAATGTTTTGGAGCCAAGGTATGGCACCTGCCCTACCTTGCCATACCCAATTGACGCCCCTGTGTATGTCTGTTTGTTTTTGAAAAAAAGAGGAATCAACCCATATATTTGAACGGAAATGTATATTTCTATCCTGTGTTTGAAAACAGTCTCCAGATAAAATGTTCACTAAATATCATCTAAGTGAAACATTCAAGGATGACACCTGCACAAAAAGGATTACATAAGCATTTCTGTGTGCATCTGTAACATTTGATTCCACATGCTTTTCTATCAATTGTTATACCACATCTTTATGTAGTAACTTTTATAGCAATACAGTTATTACTATTGTATATAAGGTTGTTTGTTGCAAGTCCCAAATCCTAAATTAGCCATTGACTGTGTTCTGTTCCACCATGGCCCGAGGCCAAACTTACTTGAAACTTACTTGCCGACCCCCGCCCTAGAGTTTCTCTTAGAGGTACAATATGTTACCATCATTTGATAGTCAATTGACTGTAGCCTCACCTCATTACTTAAAAGTGAATATCTCTGTGTGATTGCATACACTGACCACACACCCCAAGCAGTTTTTTTAAAAATAACATATAGAATTTCTTGTGTTCTGGTGAATTTTGGTAACCTGGTAAACCATCCCCCCTCCGGAAATCTCATTTGCATTTGATTTCAGGATGAATGCAAGTTTGGGAGTTTGATACCAAAACAAATCCAGGAGAAATGACAATCCAAATGCAACATATTGTGAGCTTTTAGATTAGTCTATTTTCAAATAAATATATAAGTACAAAAGTAAATAGTAACTAAATGTGTCACATAACTGTAGTGGAGTTAAAAGTATAAAGTATCAAAACATTTAAATACTCAAGTACAGTAAAAGTACCTCAAAATTGTCCAGTACTTCAGTAAATGTAATTAGTCACTTTCCACCACTGTGCACCACAATACAAGCATGCATGCGTGCTTGTGTATTGTGGTGCACAGTGGTGGAAAGTGAATTTCTTTAACACAAATCTTCTCTCCTGGAGGATCCCGGGTACAAAACATTTTCAGATGGGGGTCTGTGGCCTCAATTATCAATTTCGGGGTCCTCCTTGGCATAAACAGGTTTGAGAACCACTGCTGTAAGTACACTGTATGATTTACACTTCACTGAACACACCATTCTAGTTAGCCTATATTTGTTTCCCTTGCTGGGAATCAAGCAGTCAGAGAAGGATTTATTTTTTATTCGTAGCCTATGCTGCTAGATAATCTGGATTATTTCAGGGTTATAAATAGGCTTTACTATTCGCCTAAAACTCATTTTCTTTCATTTGTACAGAGGAACAACAGTTATATAAATTATGCTATTAGCATTAGCTTATCTTAACATATAATGTCTCATATTATTACCAGTAATTAAACAATTTTTTGACCCATCAACACCAATTATTGTGGCAAAAAAAAGAAAAAAAATTGCCTACCTTTTGTCGAAGCAGATCCTTTCTCTCTTCATGCCAGCTATGCTCCTTGGCTCGATTATGTTTCATCACCAACAATATTTCCTCTTGTTCATTATTCTGTTCCTCCATGGCTTTAAGCTTCTGCTTTGCAAAGAGGAACGTTTTACTCATCCTCTCCAGAACTACCTGAAGGTGACTCTGCTTTGGGGGTTGACTGATCGGTGATGGAGTCGGCTGTGATGTCTTGAGGTGAAACTGCTTGCTGTGGATCGATCTCATCATGTTGAGGCTCTGACTCCTCCTCTGAACTCGTTCCTGAACCATCCTCTTGGCAGCCCTCTGGCACTGATAAAATAGTAGTGGGGCTGTCGGGTGTCTGTGTGTTGAGATCTTTTGGCGTAAACCGTGTTGGGCCTTTCAGATTGATTGTGGCCAGTTTGCGTCGGATGTTGGCCATGCAGCCGGCAGAAGCCTCCTGGAGGACCTCGTCTGTGGAGCATATCAGAGACAGTAGGAGCTTTACAGCTCCATACTGGTGCATGATGATGCAGTTGCTGGGCTCCTTGGAGAGCTCAAACAGGGCCTGCACCGCGGCACGGTGGACTGAACTGTCCGTGGACGTGAGGTAGTCTACCAAGTAGACCACGGACCCAGCCTCCCCAAATGACTCCCTGTTGTTGGCCTGCGTGCAGCAGCCGGCGACGGCATCAGACAAGTGCCGACGAAGACTATCATCGATTGTGTCAGCCAGCTCGGCAAGCAATGGCATAACCCCCATATTGGTGATAAGAGCCAGATTCTTCCCATCCTTGGCTATTTTGGCTATGGCGGCACAAATACTCTCCAGCACCTCTTTCTTTGGTGACTTCAGCAAATTAACAAGGATGTCCAATCCACCTTCAAAGGTGCGCACAATTACCCCTGCATCCTTTGCATTCTCGATGCATGGACAAATGGCCCAAGCAGCACTGGCTTGGACCTGTGCATTAGGGGTACTCAACAAGGACCAGAGCAGAGAAAATCCAGCTTGGCCAATAATCGTCATGTTATCCATATCTTTGGCACAGGCGCCCACCACTTTGGACGCATTCACAAGCAACGCATCGTTGCTTTGAGTGAGCAGGTTGACCAGAGGCTGGATGCCTCCACACTGGCGGATGGTGTCTCTGTTGGCAGGCACCTGGGCACACTCGGCCAGAGCTCCTACCACATTGACCAGCACCTCTTCGTCAGTCTGCTTCAACAGCAGGCCAACCAGCTTCTCTGGGGCCTTATACTTCTTAAATTCAGCCACATTCTCCATGCTGAGGGAACACTTCCAGATGGCTCCGGCGGCAGCGGCCAGGAGCAGCTTATTGTCCACATGGCTCAGCAGGGACACCAGGGGCTGCAGGCCCTTGTGCTTACGCACCTCGTCAATGATGCGCTTCTCCTTGTTTGCACACTTAAAGATAGTACGGGCACAGTGCATTTGAAGCTCTTGGTTGTCAAATCGGAGGGATTTGACCAGGCCCTTGATCATGCCCTTCATAATAGCAGTTCGGTAGTTTCTTTCTGTAGCACACTCCTCCAGGATGCCCACCACAGGAATGAGCATGTTCTCGTGGTGGGACATGAGCAGGCGTGCCAGCACGGGGATGCCCCCAGCCTTTTGGATGGCCCTCTTATTCCTTGTACTCTTGCTACAGCTCCACAGCGCCAAGGCAACACACCGGCCCACCTCCACATCCTTCTTCTGCTTGTCGGTCAGCTTGGCCGAAAGGGGGACGCATTCCAGCATCTCCAACAGTATCTTAATGCCTCTAGACTGCCTTACAGTGTTCCTGGCTCTTCCGAACTTGGCCACATTGGCGATGGTCTCGGCTGACAGGGCCTTGAGGTCCTTGACTGGCGATTCCAGGATCTTCACCATGGTCTGAAGGGAACCCAGGTCGGTGATGAGACGGGAGATCTGAGAGTTGTGACTGATCTCCCTCAGGATCTTCAGAGAGCCAATTTTGCATCTGATGTGTTCTGTATTCAGCAAGTTAGTGAGGACTTCAATGCCATCCACATCCCAGATGGCCAGTTGGGACATCTCCTCTAATAAATTAAAGTTCCTAATGGAGCACAGAGCAATCACAGTGGCTGTCGGGTTGCCTATCCTGATGTATTTCACCAGCTTCTGGATCTGCCAGTACTCCTCTGAGGGCAGAGTGATGTTGTTGTTCATGGATGTCTCTCTATCTATGTGTCTCTTTTGTCCTCAAGACATCTAATACTATTTTATGTCATAGCGATGTGTTGTGATAGCAATGTGTTTCACCTTACAACAGGCTGACCAGTGCTCTGGTCTTACGTCACATACAACACAAACCATTGCCATGCATGCCTGACAATGCCGATTTGTGCAGTCGCCATTACAGTTTGTTCATCATTGTTCTGAATTTCTCATTGTATGTCCATGGCTTCCTGGCTGTTGGGGAAAATGTATGGAGTTTCATGTAATCGTCTCTCCTCAGTATGTGATTTACTCTGCACTGGATCCATTAAATGTTTTATGCAGCTTTCCTGCTGAAACAGTTGTAATGCTACAACACTGTAATGGTACTGTACTTCACTTCTACCTGGTACCGACCTGGGGGATTTCTCTGCTACTCTCTTTTCCATTGAAATAAAATAAGTTTGGATTCATTAATACAACCTTAAAGGAGTAGTTCACTCCGCCAGTACTGTTCCTGATTAATCCTGTCTTACCTATTTATATTACATATTGTCACGTGTCACTTGACCAATGTTAGCTTGGCTGATGGAAGCTCACTTCAAAAAATATAGATGATTTTTTGAAGTGCGTCACCTATTTATAGGTTTTTATTTCATCATGCGTCTCGCTAGCCAATCAAAGCATTGGTGACAACATATTGTCACGTGTCACGTGAACCTTGACCAATGTTAGCTTGGCTGAGACGGAACACACACACGGAAGGACGGAGACGAAAACATACTCTCCACCATGCTGGCGGAGACAAATATGTAGGTCTGCTGTTCAAGTATAGTTGCTGAAAAAGCAGAGTGCACCTAATATAAGCTCTGGAGCTTTATTGTGTTTTATCTTTTAGACAGATACATACAAATACAGTACAGTATATGTTTATGCATACAGTATGCAAAACAATGTCAATCAAGCAATTAATAATCTGAGGGTCCATCTGTCTGTGTCCGCAGGCGTCGGCTTCTCTGATTGGCCAACCCATCGGCTTCACGGATCTGCAAAGCTTTACATCACGTTTGTGCCCCTGTACCAATATAAGTGATGCAATAGAACTCCATTGAGTTATAGAACAAGAGTTGAGCAACCTACTTACTTCTATCTTGCTTTATTTATTTATTTGGTCGGTCGGGCTCGGGACAGTGCACATTGATGAACACATAAAGACAGGTCTAATACATACACATGAGCAAGTGTAAATATGACGGACATTACAGCTATGGGAGTGCAGTGGTCGGATGGTTTTCTGTATTCGTACGCACTGTCCAGCACAACATTTCCGTGTTCAGCTGGTGTTGGACAGGTGTCTCTATTTACATTACATTACATTCGTCTCTATGTCCCTTTATACCCATATAGGAGTTCCCTGATGTCATCACTATGACATCATATTACTGACGTCAAAGACTAGCCTCTACATATGGTAAAGGGTACCTCACTGGGAGCTCTCACAATTGATATAATTAGTACTTGGGCAAGTCTAGCACAACTTGTGATAAATGTGGTAAACTGCTTAAATCCACAGTTGGTTACTGACAGAGAAAGCTGAACAAACCTGTGGAGGACTTGGTTCTTACCAGCCACTGCAGCTGACCACAGACAGAAGGCTTGAGGGCCTTATCTTGTGCGCCCTTATCCCTAAACTCTTTTGCCATGTTTTACTATTTTGAAAAACATTTTAAAATAGTTAAAATAGCCCATCTACAAGCTCACAACGTGTCGATGTAGATCGGCTAGTTGAACTATTTTGTAACATATGGCTGATAAGTTTAGGCTAAGGGGTAAGGCGGCGCACAAAATAGGGCCCTTTAAGGCTTTGAAATCCTATCCTACAACTTGTAGACTTGTAGGCTACAAGGCTTTTATTATTACTTTCTTATTCATTTCCAGTTCATGTGTGATGTAGAATCCTGCTCTACATCACAGTAGCCTAGGGCCTAAAAAGCCCTAGAAGCCTAGTGCCTAAAAAGGTCCTACTAGGTGCCGGGTGGTGACTACATGCAGTCAAAGCCAGCTGAGCCAGCGACGAGCTCAGAGAGACAAGATGACAACAAGGTAGTGTCATATGGCGGGGGTTTTCAACTGATTGTGAACCAGGGACCACCACCCTGACTAAGAATCAACCTGGGGACCACTGTTGTGTTGGGTGGGGATATGAGCTAAGATTAGTGCTTTGGTAACACTTGCTATGCATGAGTCATGTCTATACATCCCACTGTTTCTCAACCAATGGTCCTGGACTATATTATTCCTAATAATGATGACTCCATCAGGCAATCCGTTACACTACCCCTTCTTGAGATTCTAACTCCCTTTTCTGTGGAATTTCTTGACCTCAGACTTCCCAGTAACTGACAACATTTACATGTCATCATAGGTCACCAGGTTGATAATATGCACTGTTCCGTGGAACAAGAAGAAAAAAACATTTTGCAACATGGTCAGGGACCACATGCAATATCTTCATGGTCCACGGACCACCTGTTGAAAACCCCTGTCATATGGCATTATTCTGAAGGGTATACAGAATTACAGATAATACATCATATTTGGCCACTTTATTTGGCCAGCCCAGAAGGTATGTGCTTCAGGCTGATATAAGCAAGACAAGGCAGTCCAAAGGAAGACAGCTACAGTACAAACTGTAGGCTGGTCATACAGTTAAGGAGAAAAGTACAGGCGCAAACGCTTTTTTATCATCACACAGTTAGATGGGTGAGTCAAGCCTGATGCATTTTAGACCAGTTAAGCACTTTGTAAGCATTGTTTTTACAAGTGAAGTGCTATAATAAAGCTATTATAAAGCTATCATTAAACAGCTTAACTTGTAATGCAGAAAGGTGGTCAGCAGGTGTCACACTAGCACTGATATAGGTTAGTCTACTGTAAATTACACAATGCTAGATGGGCCTCTGTCTTGAGCCAACTCTGGTTCAATGGCAATAGAACCATAATTAAATATGCAAATATCACATTGACAATAGCTGACATCATCCGACATAAGATGACAACAGCAATTTAGTGTTAAAGCTGCAAAGGAGCTTAATTTAAAGTGAACGGTGAGTTAATTCAGTTGAAGATTATGTAGAGGTTTCAGAACTTGAAAATGTGCCGATCAAAAAATGAAATAGCTCAACAACAAAAAAGTGATTCACATTTTACCATTATCACAGTGTGTTGTAACTGTGACCTACTGCCCTACAAACAAAGCCTATTAGTGCAGTAAGCAAAGTGTCAAACTGATACTGCTCAGGCTTTGCATTGCAGCCATAGCCTACTGTTCATAACCCATTGGTTCTCAATGTACGGTGCTGGTGGGGGGTTAGGGGGGGACGGGAGGGTCCCAGGTGGTCCCCATTCAGCTAAAAGTGATTGATATAGTTAGGAATCTAATAATACGGGCTATACACTCTCAGAGTTCAATTATCACTGAGATTTTTACAGTGTAGATTGTTCCCACAGAGATAGACATCATATCAAATGGGGGCCCGCGTGGCCTATAATCAAGTTGGGGGGTATGTGTGTGTGTGTGTGTGTGTGTGTGTGTGTGTGTGTGTGTGTGTGTGTGTGTGTGTGTGTGTGTGTGTGTGTGTGTGTGTGTGTGTGTGTGTGTGCGTGCGTGCGTGCGTGTGTGTGCGCGTGTGCGTGCGTGTGCGTGTGTGTGTGCGTGCGTGCGTGTGTGTGTGTGTGTGTGTGTGTGTGTGTGTGTGTGTGTGTGTGTGTGTGTGTGTGTGTGTGTGTGTGTGTGTGTGTCAGTGGTGTAAAGTAACTAAGTGCATTTACTCAAGTACTGTATAGCCTATGTACATAAGTACGATTTTGAGGTATTTTTTACTTTACTGGAGTATTTCCAATTTCAGTACTTTTACTTCAACTCCACTACATCTCAGACTCAGAGGCAAATATTATACTTTTACTCCACTACAATTATTTGAAAACTTTAAACTAGTTACTAGTTACTTACTAGATTAGTATTACAAAACACACATTAACGGCATAGATCTGCTATTTTCAAAAACATTTTAATACATTTGAAAACATTTGGAAAAAATGTTTTGTGTGTAATGGGACATTCTGCATAATGAGTGCTTGTGCGCGTGCGTGAGTGCGTGAGTGAGTGAGTGAGTGAGTGAGCGAGTTGAGAATGAGATTGAATCAACGATCTGACCTGAGGAGGCTGAGTTATTCCATATTAGATAGAGAGCGGTGGGGGCGGTATCACCCAGACAGACACGGTGCTGAATAGCGCGACTGTTTGTTCCAACCAAGCAGTCGCAGAGTGTAGTTTCATAAGTGCACTGACTGGGCTGCTGCTGTGCCGCTGTGTGTGTGTATGTGACTGTATGCACGCCCGCTGTTGACGTGCTTGCATGGGGGAGTTAACGGAGCTTTTACTTTGCTCATAAGGCTGTTACATTACAGATCCCAGGCTGTCCCGCATCCATCCAGCAGCTGGAACGAGCAGTTGAACATGGCTCTGCTGACACTGAAGCGGCTCCTCGCAGTAAGCGTGCTGTTTATCCTCCTCTCCTCCTCCGTGTCTGCTGCTGCTGCCGCCGGCAGGACGAGAGTTTACTATGTGGGCATCATAGAGGATCTGTGGGATTACACGCCGACCGGCAAGAACCTCATCAACGGGAAAGACATCGCAGATGACGAGTGAGTTTGTGGTGGTTGACAGTTTTCAGTGTATTTGTCTAGAGACTAGAGCCAGTGGTGGAAAGTAACTAAGTAGGCTACATGTACTCAAGTACTGTATTTAAGTACAAATGGATTTGTTTTTACTTTACTGGATTATTTTAAATTGCCAGTACTTTTACTTCTACTCCACCACATCTCAGTGGCAAATATTGTACTTTTTATACTCCACTACAATTATTTGAAAACTTTAGTTACTAGTTACTTTGTAGATTTGTATTATCATTACAAAACATGCATTAACCACTTTATCCCTATATACTTAACAGATCTAAAGTAACAGATCTACAAGCTCACAACGTGTAGATCTGTTATTTTCAAAATATTTGTATACATTTTGAACACTTGTGAAATAGGACATTCTGCATAATGAGTACTTTAAGTACATTTTGATACCAATACTTTTGTACTTTTACTCAAGTAAATTTTGAATTCTGGACTTTTACTTATTTCTATATTGCAGTATTGATACTTTTACTTATAAACATGTGAGTAGCCTACTTATTTCACCACTGGTCTGAGCATGTTGCTTCTTTTACTGTATTAAAGCTACCATCATGTTTAGGACTTTCAATGTAGCCGTGTCCTCAGGAACCCCCACTAACCCTATTGATTTAAGCATTAAGGTGTAAACAACTGAATCTCAGCTTTTAAATGCTATACTCCCTTGCCTTATGGCAAACAGGTGTTGCACCAGTCTGTTTCAGTGAATAATATCTATTATGCCTACTCAGCTTCACTTAGCCTACTTTTAGTAGAGAGAAGGCTTTGCCATATATCTGTAGCCTACCTGACTGTAGAAAGTAACACTACGTACAGTAAAGAACCTGGGGGTTATTATTGATTCTGAATTGAATTTTAACACACACATTAATCATGTTACCAAGATTGCTTTCTTTCATCTTAGAAATATTGCGCGAATTAGAGACTATCTAGAGAGAGATGTTCCAAACCGGACCCGCTCAGGTCTTCAAGTGCTGACCTGCTCGAGGTGCCTACAATGACATATTAAAAATACGGTGAAGCAGCATTCTGCTTCTACGGACCGACAGCGCGGAATAAACTCCCATTACACCTAAGACAGGCAGCCTCTGTCGATATCTTTAAAGCACAGCTCAAGACCTATTTCTCCACTCTTGCTTTTAGCTGTGTGTGTGTGTGTGTGTGTGTGTGTGTGTGTGTGTGTGTGTGTGTGTGTGTGTGTGTGTGTGTGTGTGTGTGTGTGTGTGTGTGTGTGTGTGTGTGTGTGTGTGTGTGTGTGTGTGTGTGTGTCGGATTTGGAACCATAGCCATCATTTAATGCTCAGGTTGATGTACAATTTCAGATAAGCGGAATCTCCAATAGACCTATAATTTTCTCATTATGGATTGCGTGGTCTAGTTGAGGAGTTCCCGCTGATAATATCCTGCATTCTCTGAACTTGGGGTCAAGTAGCCTATTGGGTTGTCCAAGGTCATACAAGCTCTTACATTGAATGGAATGAATGGCCTTCTTCTGTAGTGGTAGGAGTCCTGGTGGGTTTCTCTCCTTTCTTCCAGTAAGTGACTTCCACATTTCCCCCACAACATAATGATATGTGGATTAGCCACTTTTATTTGGCAGTTTAGTCATTCAGCTGATGCACTGACTGACTCAGTGAGTATAATAGGCTTGAATTTGTAGATAGCCTACGAACATTACAAGTAAACATTGGTAAGGATTACAAGAGATTGGAGCCCCATTGTGCTCTGACACTTTGACAGGAGAGATGTATACATACATACATTTGTTAGTTAGTTAGTTAGTTTTGTATTGGTCAATAGTTTGTAGTTTTATTTATTTTCTTTTTTTCTAAATCATTTTTATTACTTTTAGTAATATAGTATATGTTAGGGGCAAGGTCAGGGCCGGATCTACCATATGGGCACTTTGGGCACGTGCCCAGGGGCCCCTGAGCATGAAATGGGACCCTGAGCATGGCCCCTCTATGTTAGGAGACTACAGAGTTGTTGGTTTTTTTTAGCTCCGCGAAAATATCCCCCATTCTCTTGATCATGATATGATTATCCAATCGGAATTAAAGTCGTCATGAAAATTGAAATTTTTGCTAAATTTTGCCCAGAAACGAGGGTGACCCTTTCAAATATGATTATTTTGGGGGGGCCTCAGTTCAAATATGATTATTTTGGGGGGTCCTGGCCTGAAAAGTTTGGGAACCCTTGATCTTCGTCATCACGCAGTACGTTTGCGTTTACAGGAAGTAATAAAAATTCGAATGTGATGGACTTTTGATATAAAAATACACAAAAAAGGTTTTGAGTCACTTCCACCCATCAATGGAATAAGGCATTACACAAAAATCACTCTCCAGTAGAGGATGGAGTTGCAATTTCATGGTCAGTCAAATGATTAAAACTCAATTTCTAATGAACGCCAGCCCGTGGATACATATGACTGTAGCTTTAGTTGTAAGCCCCTTGACTGTGCTGCATTATTATATTTGCATTGTTGTTAGCAATCATATAATTGCTTGGGATGTGTAAAAGTGACGATTAACCAAGGCTCCGAAAAGTCCGGAGCCTTGGTCCAGAAAGTCCAAAAGTCCAGAGATGCAAATTTGGGGTTCTTTATTTTACCCAAAACTCTTTCACCAACAGTTACAGTGCAGCATATAAATAGTGAAGGCCTTAAATAACAAAAATAAATCAAATACTTTACAAAAATATGGAAAATGAAAACACTTGACGGCAAACTAAATTAAGAAAACAACATAGGAACTTCAGAAACTGTTTAACAGGCGACATATCCTTACACAAGGACAATGGGAGCGCTCCCCTAGGTGCTTACAGCTTGTCGCTCCAAGTCTAACTGTAACTCTGACTCATAGATATATATAAAGGCTAGATGACTCACCCGCGCTGCTGGCCAATGGAGTACGACGTTGCCACATGGCGGCCATCTTGCGACGGTCATTCATAACATTATGTCTATGGTGCATGTACTTTGAAATAACCATAGCGTGCTCAATTTTCATCCGATTTTCAAACGGTTTGGTGTGTTGTAAACACCAAAGATGTAGTTTTGATACTGCATACTTAATGTTATAAAAAAAAAAAACATGATTATAATTATAAGTATGCAGTATCATAACTACATCTTTGGTGTTTACAACACACCAAACCGTTTGAAAATCGGATGAAAATTGAGCACGCTATGGTTATTTCAAAGTATATGCACCATAGACATAATGTTATGAATGACCGTCGCAAGATGGCCGCGGTTGAGCTACGCTTGCGACGCCCCCTTGAGCCATCTAGCCTTTATATAGATGGGTTTCCGCGCGACGTCATCACAGAGCAGAGTGTGCATTCTGCGCATGCGGGAGGTAGAACGACCCGGAAGTGCCATTCACTCTATTGTTATTTTCGGGATTTAGATAGGCATAATGCTGCTATTATAGGCAGAATAGGCATAATGCTGCTATTATATACAGACAGATCCAACTTCCGACAAATCATTTTTATTGAGTAAAGAAGATATTACAAACTGCATCATTTAATCTACTTTCATTAAACCCGGTGAAGACCATTTATTTTATCAATGTACAGTGGCCAGAGATGCTGCGGGTAATAGCGCCCTCTACAGGCTCTTCCCTCCACTGCGCGCGCATCATCCTCAATGTTTACAAACGGGAAACCCATCTATATATCTATGCTCTGACTGCCCCTAAAGCCTCCCTCTTATTCACCTGTTTCCTAGGCTTTCCTCTTCCTGTGTGTTTTCCACTTCCTGTCGATTTGATCCAATGAAATCCAATGAAACTGGTCAGATGACTAATGATATCCAATGAAATCCGACAGGAAGTGGAAAACACACAGCCTAGGAAACAGGTGAATAGGGAGTGGATCCTACTACCTGGCAAGAATGTATCAACAGTCACTAACCCAGCAACACATTCCCATAGCCTATGACTGATCTAAACATTCCAATCGAGGTTGTACAACATAATATAAGTTACATTTCTCACCCATGACTATATTCAAAAGACCATTCAATTATTGCTCTTGAATACAGACAGACCACCCACCCCTCCTCCTCTACAGTACTTGACACCCTCCAATCTAGGACTGCCAGAACTGCAGAGGAGAACTGTTGAAGTGACCACACCCATGATTAGCACCACTATCAATGATTCAATAAACAGAAAAATTTAGCATACAAACACAAGTCAATTGACTCACAGTCATGTAGACATCCCAGTCTCAATAAACACAATTACAGTTTACAATTTAGGCATCTAGCACAGTGGTTCCCAAAAGAGAACTTAGACGTTTGCCCGGGACCCAAACTAGTGAAAATAGCAGATGTGCTATTTATTAGATTTTTCCATTTTATTTATGAAATACTTTTTGAAAACGTTGGAATTGTTTTTAATTGATGAAAAGTTGTGATCTTTTTGTTTAAACTTCAGGTTAACAATGAACCTAGCATCTGTCTAAACATGCTATACATTCTTAACATTTGTGGTCAAGAAAAACAAACAAAACATGGTGTTCAAGAAACTGGACTGTCTTCACCCATTAGGGCCTGACATCCTTCTGTTATAACATGCAGAAAAGGCACACTACTGTGTCATATAAAGATATGTATATCCTTTCCCCACAAAAAACAAAACAACAAAAAACACGGGAGTGCAAAAATTGACAAAAATGGACCGTATTACGCTGTCCTGTAGGCTATACATTGGTGGGCATAAATGAAACCACTGGTGGCAGACAGGACAGATGCAACCTGTGACCTGGATGACAACTGAGTTGACAATGTTCCACTCCAAGTTGTGGTGAGGCTGCTGACATTAAAGGAATGACAACGGAAGTGAGAGGGTTGGTGGAAGCACTGGTCGGTCACAATTGCACACTGCACAATGTAACACACACACACACACACACACACACACACACACACACACACACACACACATACACATACACGTACGTACGTACATACATACATACATACATACATACATACATACATACATACATACATACATACATACATACATACATACATACATACATACATACATACATTATATGGGTGGAAGTGAAACCTATTTTGGCTCTGCGTTGTTTAGAACCCCCTTCATGTGTGATTTCAGTTTGGGCCAGATCAGTTCACAATTTGTGGCAATTTAACTTTGGAAGCCAGTCTTAGCCAGGAATATGACACATCTGACTGATACTGTACATCTTGATCACATGACTGATGATTTGAAAACTGTGGGATGTAGGTTTGTTTCTTGGCGTACTGGGAGTGTGCAAAGTTTTACGGCAATCAGTCCAGCGATGCCTGAGAGAGATTAGCTGCTCACAGACACACAGACACACAGACAGGGGCATAATCCCCCCGAATTTGATGCTTAGATACTGTAGCTACAGTATAGCCTAGCTGTTGGAGCTTTTCCTTCCTCTACTGTGTGGGTGTTAAACTCCAGATCTACGTACTATTCTAATTTCATGGAATAGGACTAGTACACGAAGAACACCTGTATTCTCTGTTTCTAGGAATTACAACTGTTTATCTCCAGACAAGAGGTCCACTTGCCTTGACCGGTTGGGTTGACAGAGAGAGAGGGGGGTCTGCACTCTGCAGCATTCCAAATTATTGCTTCAGGAATGCGACAAAAACAAAACAATCTCCATGGTTTCAATCCTTCATAGGGTGTGTAATTGATAGAAAATAAGTCATTTTTGGAGTGAACTACTCCTTTAAGGTAGCTGCATAGTCCACCAGAACAGTTTGGTTCGGAAGGGCTCCCCGAACCGAACAAATGTTGTCTGTTCTGATAGACATGCATATTGGTACTTCCATATAGACAAACGCCAAAAAGACTACTTAAATGAACGATACACAGTATGACTTTAAATGTATAGAGGATGCCTCTCCCTCTGGGCCAAAACTGGGAGAAGGTTCCACAGGAGAGGAGCCTGATAGTTAAAGGCATCTGCCTCCCATTCTACTCTTGGAGATTCTAGGAACCACAAGTGAGCCTGTTTACTGGGAGAATACAGTGTTGTAGCGCGGTTAGAAGGCACAATGAGCTCTGTGTGGTCCTGACCATAAAGCGCTAGTAGTGGAACCTACAACCATGCCCTGATGGTTCCTGGACAGCAAATTGGCGTTCAAGTCCATTCTATTAATGTATGAGCTAACTGCAGTGCGAGTCAACCTTCACTAAAATATATAGCTGACATTCATACTGTCAAAAAAATAAAAAAAACTAAGAGACAAAAGAGACAAAAAAAATACACTAGAGGTTGTGCAAAGTTAAACATTCCAACATCTCCTATCTGTAAAATTGCCCAATGGTCATGGAAGAATGTCAGACATGTACAGTATTCTGTGCTCCAGTGATTGACTGACTTTGTAGATCTAACGTAGTTTTATACTATACACTTTCACATCATCACATAATGCTCACTGAAGTCTTTTAGTCTTTTCAGAGCAAGCAGTTGTTTTTCCTTGCTGTTGAGATCATGTTGTCCAATTGTTTCTTCCATTTCTTTTTTTTATCTCATTTAAATTCTTGAATGACATGTCTTCTAGTTCAGGCTGTATATGTACGGTATGTAGGCTGTTCATCAACCAGGAACAGGTCTCATCAAAAAGTGGATGAAACTGGAGATTGGCGCTTGACAATAATCTAGTCCAGCAGGAAAAAGTATTGTTTCAAAAGAATGTAAAAGTTAGAATCAGGTTCCTTATTGTCAGCGCTGTTCTTTTTACAAGTGTTGTTGTTTTTTGTTCTGACTGTTGTTTCATTGGTGTTTTTATGTTATTTGTTGCATATATTTGAAAAACCTGGAGATTTCTTCTCTGTATAACCTTACATTTTGTACTCATGCTTCTCTTATTTGACAAAAAAAAAATCTGTCCAACCCAAGCTGATCAAACAACCTCCTATGGGCTGAAGACAAACACAAAGCTATTGCAAAAACACAGATCTTTTCATGCACTGTTGGCAAAACTGTGTGCTTACTGCTTAGTGTACCCATGGTGATTATTTATGATTTGTCATAACTATTCATGATACATTGGACCATGACACTCAGGTATGATTTATTCTTAAGTTTAGTATATTATGAGCTTTGTCTGCGATTTGTGTATTGGTTATTTAAGTGTACTGTCTTTCTCAATGTGCATTCTGCAGTGTAATATCGCACTAATGTAAACTTCATGTACATTGTTGGAAGTGTTACATCTTTGTCAGCTTGTCACGGTACGAGGTGACAAATAGAACTTCATACTTGGCAATAAAGTGATTCAGTGTCCTGAATCTGACATTCCACCCTGTACCAACCTTCTATGAATTGCTGAGAGCAAAATAACTTACGTAGATAGAGGAACAGTGACAGTGCAGTGACACATGCCTTATCCTAATTCTTTCACCACCCTCACTCTTATGTGCCCATTCACTCATTTATTACTCATGTACTCACCCCTTTCCCGTATGTCTCCCTCTCTCTGTCTCGTATAGGCATGCATCAGTGTTCTTGGAGAGAGGGCCCCATCGCATTGGCAGCACGTACAAGAAGGCCATGTTCCGACAATACACGGATGCCTCATACACCCGTGAGGCCCCCAGACCTGCCTGGCTGGGGTACCTGGGGCCCATACTGCGGGCGGAGGTTGATGATGTCATCAAAGTGCACCTGAAGAACTTTGCCTCCAGGAACTACTCCATGCACCCTCACGGAGTCTTCTATGAGAAGGATGCTGAAGGTAAACTAGCCTGTTATTTATTTTAGATGCACACACGAGTGTTATTGATGAGAGTGTACAAATGGAACCACATGGACGTGATGGCACACTCGCACATTTCACACTCCTGGTGCATTCTTATACTTAGATGATGAAAGCAATATTTTATTGTATTCGAACATTTTCGGGTTTTTAACCACTTAGCCCTATACTTTGTCGTATGAGGAATAGCGAAAATTATTTGTAGCGAAAATAGCGGAGCTACAATCTCACAACGCGTCACTCTTTGATCTTGTCCTGATCATGTGGTTCATGTTCTCATGCCTTCTTCATCGACACCTTTATCGTTGTGTAATATTCACGTTCTTTGAGGATGTACTCATGACACAAACAAACAACCATTTGAATTAATGTAAATTAACCGCATGAAATAAATGCTCGCAGTGGGTAAGGGCCTTTAAGGCAAATACATGCTCCTTCTGACGTCCAAACTTTTCTTCGGAAAGGGAGGTGATATAGCTTCAAATTGACGTCATTCTCAACTTCTGATGGGCGTTCTCAGAACTTTTCCTCAAAACTCGTGCACCCCCAGATGTCCTGACTGTCTGAGCCGGACGTTTCTTCCGATGTGGGAAGGAGCCTGTATTGGCCTTTAGAGTGAATGATAATTCTAGGTCTTCATATTAAACCATTGTCCCTGTTCAGTCAGTTCAATCGTGTCTTTTCAGTCCATTAATTTGTTCGTTCGTTCAGAAAAGTTTACTTCCAGGCATCAGAATTATCCGAAGTTACACTGTGGCCCTTACAAATCTTAGATACATCTAAGGCCAGATCGCACCAATGCAACTAGTCGCAACTCCTTGCAACAAAACAGTTGTAAGGCCAGTCCACACCAATGCAACTCCTTGCAACTGCCATTGGGGATAATGGTTGCATGGAGTTGCATTGGTGTGGACTGGCCTTAAGTGAATACTTCCAGCCTTTGCCTTGTTTTGTTTGTTTTTTCTTTTTTTCTTGATACCTTGAGGGTCTTTGTGTCATATGATTTATCTGATAAACTATCTGTAGTTTAGATTTGTCTCTTTTGGGTCACAGCTACTTATTCTCATCGGCTCCCATGTCTAACTGGATGGTTCCCAACTATTTATGTTTCTAGACACAAAGGCTTTGTCTGGCCTTATGACTGTCATGTCTGTCACATTGTTTTTGCTCTTGTGGCCTACAGGAACTGTTTCTCCATTGCCAGAACTACTCATATAACGGGAAGTTGACAGTTTTAAAAGGAAAAAAGTGGGTTAGCAGATGAAAAGCTGACAGAAAGAGATCACAGACACAGGCACCTGGCACGTTCTCATTAACTCACATTCTATTGTAACAGATACATGCTCAACTACAGTTTTTAAGCAGTGTGAGCTCACTTACTCAGTTGTTATGCAACCCCCCCCACACACACACGCGCGCACGCGAGCGCGCACGCGAGCGCGCACGCACGCACGCACGCACGCACGCACACACACACACACACACACACACACACACTCACACTCACACTCACACTCTCACACACACACACACACACACACACACACACACACACACACACACACACACACACACACACACACACACACACACACTCTATGGTTGCTATCCTAGGAATTTCCCAGTGCTTTACAGGGATTTCGTAAATACCCTTTCCCTTCTTGAGACAAGCTTTATCGTCTCCTTGTCTGTCTCCTTGAGACAGACAATGAACGGTGACCTGGGTTTTTTTTCTGAGCGTTTACAGTCAGAAGCTCAGTAGGGGTTCTGGCGCAATCTGGGACTGTCATGCAGTCAGAGGATGCAGTCTAACAGGAAGGATATACAATACATTCACATGTCACAGACGGGCAGCTTCTTGGGAGGTATCCAGAACAAGTGATGAAATAAAACATTTTAAACAAATTTTGCTATTCGTCAGACAATGAAGTACATAGGGCTTACAGTAAGTGATTAAAGCCATGTGAGGAGACTAGTGAGGGAATCAAAGTTCACTGGTGTGCCTACACATTTAACTGGTCAATTAAATGTTTACTGGGCACGCTTACAAATCATATGGAGGATGATATGGAAGAAATTATGTCATCTCATTTGTTCTTTAAATCATCAACAGTGAATGTGATTATCATTTACAATGGACAAAGTGCGGCTTGTGTGAGATGAGATAAGATAAGATAAACCTTTATTGATCCCTGTGGGGTAATTCAGTTACGGTAGCAGCAACAGCAGTAAAAGTGAAACACAGGAGAGGTACGGATCAGGGCCAAACCAATTGGTAATAATAAAGATCAAATACAAATAAAATAAAACAGACTTCTGCACTGGGTCTGACTGATGTATTATAATATAACATGTTGTATTAAAAGTAGCTTATGGGTGGATTGTGGGCGGTGGGTGAGTGTCACAAACGTAACATCCGGATTTGATTGGCCAAGCTTTGTGTAACTTAGTGCTCTGATTTTCAGGTCATGAAGGCCTGTGTGTTATTATACTGTGTAATATATTACACAGTATAACACGCGCATGCGCGCACGCGTGCACACACACACATACACACACACACACACACACACACACACACACACACACACACACACACACACACACTGTCAATTGTCAATTGTCATTCAACAGTATCTGGTAATCATGTACAGTGTATTAGCAATGTGTAAAATCTGTGTAAATTAGATGACTATAAAGTTGTCAAAGTTATTGTCATTCATTCACATACAGGTATACAGCTGAATGAAATGTAGTTTCTCATGGACCAACTCATGAAACGGCGCGCCTCCGCCCAAGTGGAGCTTACTATGAAACCGTGCTCGGTAGGGGTGTGCCGATATATCGTCCCGCGATATATCGCGATACGTTTTCGTGACGATATGTATCGTTTTCTTTTACAATAATAATAATCAGGCATGCAAACAGCCCCGGGGTGAAAAGGGTGACAATATTTGGATTCAAAACGGCTATTGTAGCTGAAAAGCTACAAGTTTGCATAATGCAAAAACAGAATTATTTGTTTGCATTAGCTTTTTTTCTCCCCCATATATTTTCATAATAAAAAAGTGCGTAACGTATCGTATCGAAATCGTATCGAAATCGTGTCAAAGTTGTGAGCCCAATATCGTATCGTATCGTTTCGTGAAATTAGTGTATCGGCACACCCCTAGTGCTCGGGTCGTGTGTGTCTCTGTCTGTGTGCAGCCTGTGTGTAGCCGCTCCCCCATGTGACTCACGCTCTCATTGGCTGCTGACAGATCTCAGAGTGGAGCTTACTATGAAACCAACCCGATCGCCCCCCAAACACGGTGAAATAGCACGGATTGACAAACGGCAATTCGGTGCATAGATGACTAGGAACTCCGAAACTCCGTGCATAGGAGAACCATATCCCCCCCATTAACTTCAATACGAGGCGGAGGCAGTCACGTGACTTTCTCTCTACGCTCTCCCCATCACGGTGAAATAACACGGATTACAAGTCCGTAAATACACAACATAACAATTTAAAAAAGACAACAAAAAAAAATAGGGCTGCGTTTGCTTCCCGCGTTCGTGCGTCTTACTTGTGTTTCATGAGTTGGTCCATGAGAAACTACATTTCATTCAGCTCATTCATCACATTTTAATGATTAAAATGTTCTACTCGGGAAAAGCATCATACCACATCATACCTCATTGTCTCCACCAGGCCGAAAGGCATGGCCGAGACTATGTTTTGCACCCTGTCCGTCCGTCCGTCCGTCCGTCCGTGTGTCTGTGTGTGTGTCTGTCTGTGAACAACTAATCTCCGGCACTGTTGGCCCAGTCGCTGCGAAACTGTGCACACACACTCCCTGGATGCCAAAGCCGAACCTCTGCCCCGAATATAGTGCCACCAGGCGGCCGATTTTTGCAAAACATCTCTTTTTTTATATCACTCCTACAGATTTTGTCCAAACATCACTCAAATCGGTTCACATTATCTCTATAGTCATGTGATCAACACGGATCTGTCCGATTTTCCATATTCCATCCTGATTGTCTAAGGTTGGCTTCCAAAGTTTGCAGGATTGGTTAGTTTTGAACTAAATGCCTCAAATCACACAGCGTGCGATTTCCTTGACATTTTGCACGCACATTCCCACTAGGCCGAGGAAGAAATGCCACCCTTTTCACATTGGCAGCACCAGGAAGTATTTGTCTGAAAATTTGACATGCGGTGTGCTAGAACATAGCTACAATGGAAAGAGGACAATGAGAACAGGGCACGATAGCACCAGGAAGTCTTAGCTTGAGCCAAATGTATCTAGATAGATGGAACAAGATACCCATGATTTCCATGATAAAATACACAAGGACAAAGGGGATCAGGTGCTGATTGACATTGTGAAACAAGCTGTTAAAGAACCTCGCAGAGCTGGTTCTGATGCTGATTGCAAACGCGGAAGGCCAAGTGGAGCTTACTATGAAACCCTGCTCGGCTTGTGTGTGTGTGTCTCTGTCTGTATGTGTGCAGTATTGTGTGCGTGCACTGCCTGTGTGCAGCCGCCAGAGTGCGCCAGAGTGCAGTACAGTGTGGCTGAAATCCGCCTGCCCCTACAGTGTGGCTGAAATCCGCCTCCTCTGAGAGAAATATAGCTGCTACAGTCAAAAATAACACATCGAAAAGCATCTACACAACTTCATCTATTGGGATATCTAAGAATTCCATGTCATTTGTGCATATTTCAGGCCGGATGGCAAGTTGAAAAGAGGACAGTTTCGAGCTGCGTTCGCTTCCCGCGTTCGCGCGTCTTACTTGTTTCATACATACAGTCTTGGCCTCAAAACTGATGATGTTTTTTCACATTGAAATTCATCTTTGTCCACTAGGGGCGCTCTACCCAGACGGGACATCTGCAAAGCTGAAGCTGGATGACGCCGTTCCCCCGGGAGGCAGCTATACTTACCGCTGGGAGGTCAGGCCAGAGTTTGCCCCCACGGAGGGCGATGCCAACTGTTTGACCTGGGTGTACCACTCCCATGTGGAAGCCCCCAGGGACATCTCCTCTGGACTCATAGGGGCGTTGCTCACATGTAAAAAAGGTGAGAAAATACTGTATATATTATGTTCCCGGTCATTGCGTGTGCAACTGTGCATATGCCTCCATGCAGACCAGCACTAGCCTGGTAAACCCTCCCTCCGGAAATCTCATTTCCATTTGATTCCAGGAGTGAGTCTGGCCTGATAGCCCATTGTGGGGGTTTCTAGTGGAATTACCAACTAACCGAGCCTATCAGCGTCGTCGCTCATCGTTCTGTGATTGACAGCGACAGTTGGCCAATCAGGTGGCGAGTCCGAGTGAGCCCGAATGGGACCGAGTGCAGCCGACAAAAATGGAACGATCCGCCATTGTTCCTGTGGCCAGTTACACTTTTTACTTTCGGTTTTAAAACGCTCTCTAACTTATTTTTTGAGGCACGGAATTTAGTTTTAAGATATCGTTTGGATAGAATTTAGTTGTTTAACTTCATATATGTGGTCAATTAATCATGACAGAGCCTATTTAAAATTAAAATTTTTGAGAACCAGCAGGGGCGGGCAGTGACAGGCATGTATCCGAATAAGGCAACCTATTTTGGGCATGGCCGTCTCAAAAGTCCCGTTGCGTCACATTAGTCTGGTGAACTGCTGATTGGCTGAAGGGGAAAAACGATCATTGGCTGAAGGGGTTGTCAGTCAAGGTATTACTCCCGCCCAACTCCAGCCCCACAGCCAATATTGCAGAATGGGCGATCAGGCCAGACTCACTCCTGGAATCAAATGGAAATGAGATTTCCGGAGGGAGGGTTTACCAGGCTAGACCAGCACCGCTCAACTTGAAATGTTTTTCTCCAGCTCTCTCTCTCTCAACTCAACTCAACTCAACTCAACTCAAAATGTATTTATAGAGCACATTACAATGACCAAGGCCAACCAAAGTGCTATACAACACATCAAAACAACAATGTTACAATTCATACAGTGCAAAAATACGATATAAAAAATACAAGCAGCGATTAAAAAAGCGTAGCAGAAAATAGTGAGGTAGAGACAATAGTTGTGGTGTAACTGTTTGGTGTGTGTGTGTGTGTGTCTGACCAAAGGCCAGGGAAAAGAAGTAGGTCTTTAATAGTGATTTAAAAATGGTTATGGACTGAGAGGCTCTTATATTAAAAGGAAGGCTATTCCAGAGCCTCGGGGCGGCCGCAGCGAAAGCTCGGTCGCCTCTCTCTCTCTGCATATGTGCACATCAAGGGCCCAGCATCCGGCTTTGAAATTGAGTCTACGTAGGAAGTGACAGTTCATATGAATGGCCTGTAGTTTCGCCATTTTACCCCAGCTGGTGTCAGAAAGATTTTTTCTCCATTCAAGGTTTTTGACAAACTTTAGACCTGATTTTCTTTCCTTAATAAACATAGTCATAAATACTATATGCTTCCAGTCGCTAGTTTAAAGTCTTCTTTCAATCACCATGATAGGTGTTTTGGTAACTGCTCTTGATTGACCCAACCAATAGCATTAATTTCCAGTTGCATATGATGCGATATAGAAAGATGGTGGATTTGAAATCGTTGACAAATAGGCTTCATTTACGGTCTGTAGAAACCAATGCCGTCACTTTGTCCATTTCTTTTTACAGTCTATGGTGCACATGCACCCTATTCTGCCACAACTTCAGCAGCTGGAGGTGACAGGGTGGCTTAGTGATTAAAGAACCTCTCTAAGTGTCTCTCTCTCATTTTGGTCTTTCTAAGGACCTCTCTAAGTGGACTAATAGGCAAACATGGTGGCCATTGATCTAGTATGTTTACAGGATACTGCCAGAGTATTTCACTGAATATTGCCCTAATTTTACGATATATCACATTCAGAACTTTAAACAGGAACAGAACGCCTGTAGCCTTTCAAGAGACCGTGTGTTATTGCATGTAGGTATCCTGAAGGAGAGCCCTGTGCCTGCTGACAGTCTGACGGAGTCAGTGCGTAAGGATGTGGACCAGGATGTGTTCCTGTTGTTCAACGTGGTGGAGGAGGCCCTGAGCTGGTACCTGGAGGACAACATTCAGACCTTCTGCTCAGACCCAGGCGGAGTCAACCGGGGTGATCCCGATTTTGAAGAGTCAAACCTGATGCATGGTGGGTAGTTTGGTGGTTTTTACCAACGATTCAATCTTAGGGCCCGTGCCACATGCCATCCCACCCTGTCCGTTCTCTTCCTCCTGTTTCTCTCCTCTGTACTGTCTAAATTAAACTGCCTTTCTGTCACAGTCTGAGTCAGGGCAGGATTGTAGGACCCAAGTGCAGGAGAGACAGAGGCCAACAGGTCAGTTTAAAGGGTTTATTAACTCGAAGGTAGGACAACAAACAGGAACTGAAACCATGAGCAAAATACACGCAACAAAAGATAATGAACAAGCATAGACAAGGTGTAAACACAGGGCTTAAATAGACAGGGAAATAATAAGACACAGGTTAACTCAACAGACAATCAACACTGGGATAGGCTGAGGGACTAAGGACACAGGAGGAGAACAAGACTAATCAAACGGGAGGTGAGACAAGACAGGTAACAGTAACTAAGCAGAACAGGAAACAAGACTACAAAATAAGGTACAGAACAGCGTGGCAAAAACAACAGAGCAACAGAACACAACAGGAATGATACAACATAAATTCTAATAAGTCCACAACCTTATAAGGGCAGGAAGGTCTAAACAACAAAATCAAAGTCCACGGCCTGAGGAGCGGACCGTGACAGGCCTAAAGAACAGGCCTAAAGTGTCCACGACCATATAAGGGCAATGATGGTCTAAATAATAAAGTCAAAGTCCACGGCCCGAGGAGCGGACCGTGACACTTTCTTTGGGTTAGTAGTGCGTGAAGTTACTTTGCTGGATTGCTTAAATCTTTTATCCAATGTGCAGTAGGGCTGGTAAATTAATATTCGAATTTTGAATATTCCTCGAATGTGGGGAAAATATGTATATTCGAATATGAAAATTAATATACAAATGTAAAAAATAAAATAAAAAGGTTTTTTTTTAATGTTTATTTGACAGGGACAATAAGAAAAACAATGTATCAAGTTCTAAAAACAAACAAAATATATGTTTTATTGGATCCGAGCACTTGATACATTGTTTTTTGTATTGTCGCTGTCAAACATAAAAAATGAAAAAAGTGTTTATTTTTATTTTTATAATATTCGAATATATTCGAATATCTGCCAATTTTTAAGACCAATATTCGAATATCATTTCTGAGGAAAGTTACCAGCCCTAATGTGCAGGCGCAAGTAGTAGATTTGCTTCATGAGGTTCGATAAGGTGTTGAGTTAACCAACTCAGCCAAGAAATGATGTTCACTCTTTGTTCTGTGGAAATTCACATATCACTTTATCCCTGACCTTAATGTCTCCCGTCTCTCTGATACTTGATCCTTTTCCTTTCCCTTCGGCTCTCGCCTCTCCTCATGTATTTGTATCTTATCAGTCATGGTCGCCTCTTACCTCTCCCTATTGTCTTTTCCCTGTATGACAGCCATAAATGGTTACATGTATGGTAACCTGCCTGGCATTAAGCTGTGTCAGAACCGTCCAGTGGCCTGGCATCTGTTTGGCATGGGCAACGAGGTGGACATTCACTCTGCGTATTTCCACGGAAACACGTTGTTGGACCGCGGCCATCGCACCGATGTCCTCAGCCTGTTCCCGGCAACGTTTGCCACAGCCGAGATGGTTCCCCTGGAGATGGGGAAGTGGCTGCTGACCTGCCAAGTTAACGACCACCTACAGGGTAGGACCTAGTTTCTTTGAAAGACGAAATTGTTTTGAAGAAAGTGCCACACCTCAGCCAAACGTAGGCAAACCCGGTGCATCATCACAGGAGCAGGACAACACAGCATAATGAAGAGAAGACACTGGAGCAACTCGGACAATGGAAGCCTCTTTTATTAAGGTGCTGAGTACAAAGAATTGACTGCTGATTCTTTGTACTCAGCGCCTTAATAAAAGAGGCGTCAATTGTTCAAGCTGCTCCAGTGTCTTCTCTACACTAAATTGTATTCTTTGTTACGTGACCAGTCCATTTGGCCTGTTGTCTGTTGACTAGGGTTCATGCCATTTACTCTGATCTCACATGTGTAAGTATCTCTGGATGATAGCATCTGCTAAATTACCTAAATTGTAAATTATATCACCCTATAATGTTGCTAAGACTTTCTCTCAGTGTGCTCTGTGTAAGAATGAAACAGGTCATTGAGGCAACACACAAACTCATTCACCCTTGTACAGCATACACACATCTTTATTTATATTTTGGGTGATGTCAAGTTGTTATTTGTTTAAATTTCTCTCTAAAAAAGAGAGACCCGGCCTATCCTAAAGACATTCCTTGCATGTTGATTCATGTCAGGTTACTGACATCATGTACAGGAAATCTAGATGCACACAACAATGCAAACACAAAAAGACCTACTCCCCTCCTTGAATCATACTGGACTGGAAGTGTGTTCATCCCCTGTGTGTGTGTGTGTGTGTGTGTGTGTGTGTGTGTGTGTGTGTGTGTGTGTGTGTGTGTGTGTGTGTGTGTGTGTGTGTGTGTGTGTGTGTGTGTGTGTGTGTGTGTGTGTGTGTGTGTGTGTGTGTGTGTGTGTGTGTGTGTGTGTGTGTGTGTGTGTGTGTGTGTGTGTGTGTGTGTGTGTGTGTGTGTGTGTGTGTGTGTGCGCGTGTGTGTGTGTGTGTGTGTGCGTAATGTCCTTACAAACGTACGTGGGTGTGTGTCTGTTCATCAGCTGGAATGCAGGCCTTCTATGAGGTGAAGTCCTGTGGCACAACGGCCCGGCCCACCGCGGTGGAGCGTGTAACCAGGCGATACTACCTGGCCGCCGAAGAGGTTGAGTGGGACTACGCGCCGTCAGGGATGGATCTGATCACTAACAAATCACTTACTGAAGACTACAGGTACAGTACGTTGGGTTGTTGATCGGGAAAGGCAGCCTTTAAATCAAATCGAGGGCCTTGTTTATGTATCAAAGGCTCTCAGCAGAGCAGTGACGTATTTACTGTATGTATGTGACGGACTCTTCCGGGAGCGTATTTACACTATATAAGTATACAGTACATACGTCTTCTGGGAGTGAGACAGTTAAATAGTGTAAACAGTGTGTACAGTTAAGTGGTTTTAGAGGTTGTGGTTTTTCCCCTGATGTGACATAATCTAACTGCAGGCCAGCTGTTTGCTCTGTTCTGCTTCACTGCAGTATGAGATTCCAACATCTGTGACTCAGCAAAGAAACAGGAATCTCTTTATCTCGCCAACCCCCCCCCCCACACACACACACACACACACACACACACACACACACAAAAGAAAGAAAACTACCATCCTCTTTCTGACCCTTACCCCCATTCCCCGCAATGACCACGTTCTCTCTCTCTCTCTCTCTCTCTCTCTCTCTCTCTCTCTCTCTCTCTCTCTCTCATTCTCTCTCTCCCTCTCTCTCATCCTGTTTCTCTCACAGCCCATCAGAGACGTTTTTCGGGAGAGACGGGGGCAGGATCGGGGGTCGCTACAGGAAGGTTGTATACACAGAGTACACAGACAGCACCTTCACCACTAGAAGAGAGAAGCCTGCTAACTTGGGAATCCTCGGTGAGCCATGCTCATTCAGTGCAACCCAAGTTCCAAGTCATTTGAGCATTCATTCTTCTCTCCTCCGGGACATCTCATGTTCCCCTTCTTTCATGCTGTGTTATATTCTGTCTGACGGCACAATGCTCTGTTGTTCCTCATATCTCACTGAAATATATACTTCAAAGTTATGTTTCAAACCTCGCAAAAGATTCCCTCATCTCTTGACTGTGTTCTCTCCAGTAGCTACTAGTAGCTGACTATTTTTGACAATATAATGACATGCCCAATATCAGGACGCCAAGGGTTAATGTGGTTAATTCCCCCCATTAATTCCCTCTCCTGCATTTTCCTGCATGTGTTCAGGTCCCGTCCTCAGGGCAGAGGAAGGTGATATCCTCCAGGTGACCTTCATGAACCGTGGGGGTAGAAACTACAGCATCCAGCCTCACGGCCTGCACTCTGAAAAACACTTCCAGGGAGTCCGTGACCAAAACGGTGAGAAAGATCAGATCAGATCCAACAGATAGCTTTGACTGATTCCTTTGTAGATTCCTCTGATTTGCGTAGCCATTGTATGCCTTTACTTAGGAGGAAGATGATAAAAGTTAAATAACATTTACAAACAATTAAACCAGTCAATCCTGAGGAGCTTTTTTGGTTGATCCCAGAGCAACTTTAAAACCCAAACATCCATTCATCACATTCAGGTTTGCTGGTTTGAATTTGAACCCAAATATCAAGGGAGCGGCACAACACAAATGATCACATGAATGATGCTGTCTGCATATCACTGGTCCAGATAGATGTGTGTTAGCTGTTTATTCACTAGTAAAGACCACACCATCAAACAGAGGAACGATTGAGTTGTATTTATTGAAATTGATTGGATGGGAAGGGGACAGGGGAATGCATGATGTGTGTGGTGCCACTGTGTGTATGTGGTGCCACTGTGGAGAGAGGGTTATTGTGTGGTCCCGTTGTTGGGAATAGTTACAGACATTGCATGCATTACATTGTTACATGGGGGTAGGGGGTCCCGTTGTTGGGATGTGATAGGGAGGAGGGTGTGGGGGGGTTGTAGGGGGTCCCGTTGTTGGGAGGAAAGGGGGTCCCGTTGTTGGGAGGAAAGGGGGTCCCGTTGTTGGGAGGAAAGGGGGTCCCGTTGTAGGGAGGAAAGGGGGTCCCGTTGTAGGGAGGAAAGGGGGTCCCGTTGTTGGGAGGAGAGGGGGTCCCGTTGTTGGGAGGAGAGGGGGTCCCGTTAGTGGGGGAAAGGGGGTCCCGTTGTTGGGAGGAGGGGGAAAGGGAGGAGGGGTGGAGGGCGGAGGGAGATGAGAACGAATGGACGGAGGCGGGTTGGTGTAGGGCGGCGCCTAGGAGAGGGGATGAAGGGGAGGAGGGGAGGGATGAGTGGCGGGATGGGTGGCCTGAAGAAGGCGACGGGGAGGATGATGAAGGGGGAAGAGGGAGGATGGATGGGAGGATGGATGGGAGGATGGATGTAGGGGTTAGAGGGGAGGTAGGGAGGAGGGATGGAGAGGAGCGGGCGGGGGGCCGGGCCGTCTGAGGCACGGACCCTGGTTAGAGTGGCTTTGGGGCCCGTGGCCCGTCTGCGACCTAGTCGCGCCGAGACCCCAAAGAATGGTGCATGTTTTCAGCGGATGAGTGCGGTGTGGGCTAGGAGGAGGTCGTGGGAATTGGAGCGGATGTATGTATGGTACGCCTGCGATGACCACCTACCCAGGATTTGAATTACGTGCTCGGGGACGCCTTTCCGGGAGGCTGTGGAGGCTGCGCCTATACGGAAGGAGTGACCTGAGAAGTGGTTTGCGGCGTAGCCGGCTTTGGTGAGAACGGAGCGGAGGTGGTGGTGAAACCAGGTGCGGGTGACTATGGAACCGGTTTCTGAGATGAACAGGGGGTCGGATGGTGAGGCGTTTTGGGACTGTCGGATGGCGAGGTGGCGGACGAGTGGTTCGTATGGGCTGAGGGGTGAGTCTAGTTTGAAAAGGTGAATGGGGGTGGACGTTCCGAACTGGTCAGTCTTACTGTGCTTGAGGGTGTAGATGAGGGTGGATGGGCTGAGGACGGATAAGTCGGACAGACAGGGGTGGCGAGCTGGGTCGAATCTAGTGTTGGCGGATGTGAATTCGGAGCAGCGGAGGAACCCGTAGAAAGCCAGGAGGAAAAGGGACTCTAGTGTGGAGTTGGTGAGTGGGTCTGAGTGACCGGAACGGAGGACGGCGACGCAGTCGGCGAGGACGTTGTCTGTGAGGGGTTGGCGGCTAGGAGGGTGGTGAGGCTCGTGGCGTTTGATGCCTTTGAGCAGCAGTGCGACGTGCGGGTGCGCGTGGAAGGGGTGAGCGGCGCCGGTGAGGAGTTTAACGATGAAATTTATGCCGGATAAGTAGACTCGGATGGTGGATGAGTGCATGGACCGGGAGTAGTGGCAGTGGCTGACGTAGGAGGTGAGTGTGGCCAGGTCTAGTGACGGGAAGTGCAGGGTGAAGGTGGCGTGGAACAGCTGGAAGTTTTTCCAGGCAGTCCAGTAGGTGGACAGTGAGGATGGGGCGAGAGACTGGAGGATGGCCTGTTGTGAGTGGCGGATGAGGTGGCTGAGCGGGTGATTCAGGGGAAGGTCATTTGTGAATATGGAGGTGCCGGAGTGGGATGAGAGTCTGCTTCTGGTGCCAAGTGCCTGAACTTCTGTAAAAGAAAGCGAGAAAGTGAGTCAGCGATGCTATTGAGGTGACCGGGGATGTGGGCGGCGCGAATGATGAAATTATGGGTGACGGTGATCCAGGTGAGTCGACGGAGGAGTGCCATGATGGGGAGTGAGGAGGAGCGACCTTTGTTGATTATATTGACGGTGGCTTGATTATCAGAATGAATGAGGACGGAGCGGCTGGTCCACTCCGATCCCCAAAGGGAAGCCGCTACCACGATGGGGTATAGCTCGAACAAGGCGGAGGAATGACCGGAGTCGCACTGGGGATCTAACATCTCCTCCGGCCATTCCTCCGCGAACCATCTGCCTTGGTAGTACCCCCCATAGCCTACGGAGGGGGCTGCGTCAGTGAATAATTGGAGGTCCTCTGGTGAGGAGTGAAAGTCATCATAAAAAAAACTAATTCCGTTCCAGTTGTGCAGGAGGTTGTGCCAGAGGCAAAGCTCCATTTTGCACTCGGGGGTGATGGTGACGGTGTGGTGGAGGGCTGGAACGGAGGAGGCTAGTGAGAGGAGGTGAGAGATGAATGAACGGCCTTGGGGGATGATACGGGTGGCGAAATTAAGGTGACCTAAGAGTGAGAGGAGTTGCTGCTTGGTGCACGAGGGGGTGTCTGCGAAGTTGGCGATGATGAGGGTGATCCTGTGTAATTTTTCGAGGGGGAGTGAGGCTTGGAAGGTGATGGTGTCTAGGTGGATGCCGAGGAACTCGAGGCTGGTGGCGGGGCCCTCCGTTTTGTCCTCGGCAAGGGGGACGCCGAGCGCCGTGAAGGCCGTTCTGATGGCGAGCAGAGTGCGTGCGGGGGGAGATGATGGGAAGTCGACGGAGAGGAAGTCGTCTAGGAGGTGGACGAGAAAGGGGATTTTGTAGTTATTTAAGAGGATCCAACAGAGCAGTTCTGATAAATTGTCGAAGAGCTTGGGGCTGCTCTTGCAACCAAATGTGAGCCTAACGGCGAAGTAGTACTTCCCCCTCCAGCAGACTCCGAACAGGTGCCAGGAGTCTGGGTGGAGAGGGAGCACTTTAAAAGCCGATGTGATATCGGCTTTGGCGAGCCAGGCCCCGCGGCCGGCTAGCCGGATGAGGGAGATGGCGTGGGCAACTGTGGAATACTGAAGTGAAAAATCTATGCTGGGGATGAGGCTGTTGATGCTGGGGACTGAGGAACCGTGGGGGGATGAGAGGTCTATGATTAGCCTTTTCTTGCCGGAATACTTGCGGGTGGCTATGCCTACGGGGCTGATTCTGTAGGTGGGGAATGGGGGGGAAGTGAAGGGGCCTATCATGAAACCTTGGTTGGTTTCCTTTGTGATTAGTGTGTCTACGGTGTCCGGGTCAGTTATGGCGGATTGGAGGTTATTACAGGTGTGGGATGTGTCTGGGAGTGTGATGAGGCCGGGGGAGAAACCGTAGTTGAGGCCGTCTATGAAACACCGGACAAAGGTGGGATCTGGGTTGGAGGCTAGTTCCGAGGCTATGGAGGGGATGTTGATGGGGGTGGCGAGGTGCTCCGTCAGTCAGCTGACTGAGGGCTTGGTGGGATTGTGGGGGCAGGTGGGGCGGGAGTGTGCTCCACTGCAAAAGGTGCACACGTGCAGCATCTTACAGGAGGACATATTGCATCCCTGGTCATTAAAATTATTGCACACCATTTTGGAACCTACAAAAATGAGCTGACGGCCTCGACGGTCCCTTGTCTGGGAGGAGGCTGGGAAGGTGGTGGGACGGTCGGGTCTTGCCCTGGCTGGACGGATGACGGAGGACATGAGTGCCTGGGGTTGCGGGTTGTAGGTTGGTTGCGGGTTGTAGGTTGGCCGGGGGGGCGGTGCGGGGGTGGTGGAGTGGGAGCTGATGACCAGGGTGCAATCGGTGGTGGGGTGGGCGGGGCAGCCGCACAGGTTGCAGGCGATGGCGGTTCTGCCGGCGAAAAGCCGGCAGTACAGCTCGGTGTCCTGCGCTCCCCAGTATGTAACCATGTTCCACTGCTGGAGCCGAGCTGCCGCCATCGCCGCAAACTGCCGGTGATACTGGAAATAGGTGGTGCCCCCGAAGCGGACGGCCATGTCCATAATTATTTGGACGTAGTCGTCCAGCTCCTGCCTGCGGGTGGGAAATAAAGAACAAATAATATTACGGAAAAGTGAGAAGGCGAGGACAAATTCTGTGGGTGTGAGGACGCTGTGTAGTGGTGAGGAATAAATGTCTCTGAGTGTTATTGATACCCCCCCGCAATCGACGGTCCTGGGTTGGTGGGCGGCAGCAGAGGGTTTTAGTAGGGAAGCTAAGTCAATGTCCATACCCTGGAGGATCTGATTTCGGAGGGAAGCAGAGACCGGAATGGGGTTGGCGGCGATGGCTGTGGGCGGCATGGTTGCCGGCGTGGCTGAGGAGAGAGAGAAATAGGTGGGCTGAGGCCCGTGAGGAGGAGGAAGGCCTTGGCGGAGAGGGAGGGGTGCCGGAGCCTGAGGTTGGAGGAAAGAGTAGGATTGGAGGGGGGGAGCCATTTGGCCACTGACGGCAGGCTGGTAGCCTTGGCCAAATGTGGGGGGGAGGGAGGAGGGGGGAGCCATTTGGCCGCTGGCGGCAGGCTGGTAGCCTTGGCCAAATGTGGGGGGGAGGGAGGAGGAGAGAGCCATTTGGCCGCTGGCGGCAGGCTGGTAGCCTTGGCCAAATGTGGGGGGGAGGGAGGGGTGAGCCACTTGGGCGTGGGCTGCCAAGTTTAGCGCCTGGTTAGGCAGGGGTGAGACATTGAGCATGAATGGGAGCGGGCATGGCTTGGTATAAATACAACCCTTGATTAGTTTGGAAGGAGGAGATAAGGGAGGAGTTGTTATCAACGCCATCGCAAGCAGGTGAGCTTGGGAGGAGTTGATATCGGCCAGATTGGAGGCGATTACGAGGGGGAGGAGATAGTTATCCGGTGTGGTCTTCCCTCCTGAACTTACATTGTACCAACTGCATATATTACTACTGTCCAACGACAGCAAACGAGACGAGACAACAATATTGAGAATGAGGTCAGTAAGAGACGCCATGAGACAAAGTACATGTAATGTCCACACAGAATTTTCTTTTCTTCGTTTTTGTCATGTCGAGTGGAACATTTATTCATCTCCTCACAAACAACTGCCGCAATTGTGAAGAAAGGGAACTTAGAAAGACACTTTATGATAAACAACAGCTGACAGTGAGTGAAAAAAAGAAAGAAGAAACTGAAATCTCAACCAGCACTATCTTTAATCATATGATGTCATTTGTATTTTAAAAGTCCCATGAATTATTTTTGCATTATTTGTTGATTATTTTCTAATTAGCAGCCTACAGTATAATAAGATGTAAAAGCGGTGGTGGTTTCCATTGCCTGGTATAAACCCTCTTTGTATACAGTACAGTGGATTATATCTTTAAGTAGGTGGATGACATTGAGAGACTGTATGGTCGGTATGCGTATGCACTGCATATGTACTGTAGACAGGAACTGTGTAAGCCCTACGGTATGCATGAAATATAAACCCACAGTAAACACATGAAATAGAATTGTGCCTCCTAAACTAAACTCTTTATAATGACTATGAAAGGGCATTAGTAAATAAATAAAACATCTTTAACTCCATATGTAATTTGATTACAAAGAAAAACTAATTGAAGAATTATTCAGTGTTAGAATGATTAATCAACATAATTATACACAGATATAAGTAAATAAAGGCATGAGAATAATCCTGATAAATCCTTGATCTCCAATCCTATAAATAAATCTGTATCTAAACCACTGAAAAGTAAGGTGATTACTGTAAGCTAACAATGTACAGAGTAAGTGTTCATTTATCCATTTGTAACTTGAGTGTACAAATGTATGTACCAATTTGTAAACTCTCATAGAGTTACATTAACACTCAGGATTCTACTGAATAAAACAACTAGGTGATCCCCTGAATATAAACAATGTCCATAATAAATCATGACAGAAATTCAACCATGTGAGCGTGACAGAAAGGGTCACCAGGCGTGGCCGGGCAAGAGCACAGGAGACCCAAATCCAGTAGGGAAATCCTCTTCAGGTCATAAAACACGTTTCCCCAAGCATTAAACAGAGAAAGAATACTAGGAAACATACTGGATGTCGATCTTCAGCAGGAGGTCCGAGGTGTGGGGCTTACTCACAGACGCACACATGTAGCTCAAAACTAGCTGTACGTAGACGTCCTTTCATGGAACTAACACCAAATACACAAACAACTGTACAAATTTAATCTCGTTCCCTGTGGAGGACTCGGCAGCTCGGCACACTTTTCTACTGTGGTTCCCCTACTCTCAGTGCAGGCTGGCAAAAGATAAACAATTCCATTTGTTTCAACCCATCAATTAACTTTTTCCATTCCGTATGAGCTACAGACATCTGTAGGATACCGGGACTACTTTACATTTTTGATACGACAGGTGAGAATTGGGCATTTTCGCCGGTATCGCCCTCAGCCGGATCTTAACACTGTGGGACCTCATACCGCAGCTACAGCAGAGGGGTCACAGACGGGGCTACTCATGGACCTGTGTCCTAACAGCATACATAGATCAATAGGCTATTAATATTGAAGGGACAATGAACGAGTGGATTACAGTAATATTAATAACTTTATTTGTATAGCATGTTGTTTTTCTGATTGCCGTGAAAATTCACACATGCCTGTTTTAGCGCCACCAGGAGGCCGATGCATTCTGAACATTGCTGGCCCACAATAACCTACCTGACCTGTGCTCGGAGGAGCACCTTTTCCAGTTTGTTTAGTTTTTACCAGTTTATGAATTAATCTAATCCAATTTAATCTTATAATTCTAAGAAACTATTTCAAATATTGTACTTGTTCAGTCTTGTAGCAGATGTACTGATTATCGTGCTCTGTGCCTAATACTACAGGCGCTGATGAGCCTGGGTCTGCAGTGGCTCCTGGGACGACTTTCATCTACAACTGGAAGGTTCTGGATGGTCCCTCTCCCTCTGATACCAACTGTATCCCTTACCTGTACTTCTCTGCCACTGATGCTGTACATGACACCAGCTCTGGTTTGATGGGACCTTTACTAGTGTGCAGGAAAGGAGCTCTCAGGAAGGACGGTACCCAGGTGTGCTATCAGCTTTTACTGCAAGCTCACATGATCAGTTCAATACTAGGGCTGTACCGAATATACCTTTTTCAAGCTTTGGATATTCTGCGCATTTTCCAAGTAAATACTTGTAAATACAAAAGTAATTCATAGATCAAGTAAAGGCTCTTTGCCGGTGAGATTGTTATCTACGTTAAAACAACAACAACTATTCCTCAGAGATAACCATAGACAAGTTTCTAAAGTGCAATTATTCCTAACTAGACCATACCCGTCAGGTATGGCGTCCCCAAAAGTATGATTTTGGGGACGCACACGCTTGTTTCACGCACATGTTTTGGCAACCCGGTCGCCAGCGACCACAAACGTGCATGCGCACGTACGTGGCTGCGCGTGCATGCGCACGTACGTGGCTGCGCACGTACGTGGCTGCGCATGCATGCGCACTTGGCCACGCATGCGCACTTGGCCACGCATGCGCAGTAACGTCGAAAACTCCGGCCGTAGAGTTAAACAGAGGTTTGGAAAAAGGCTATTAAACGGCTCGAATTTGGGTAAAGTGAAAAACGGGTGTCGGTGTTCCGTGCACATGCTGATGGTCAATGGCTGTGTGCAAATACAGAGCAATTGCTGGAGGCACTGAGGAGAACCGGGCAGAAGAGATTTTGGGGACGCACACACTCACAGAGCTTACAGAGAATTATAGGATGATGGAACGTGAATTCCTATAATAAATGACTGTTTGCCACTGGCCTAATTGCCTTGTACCGTTTGTATGTTCTTTAACAGAAAGAAGTGGACAAGGAGATGTTCCTGCTGTTTACTGTCATGGACGAGAACGAGAGCTGGTACTTGGATGAAAACATCTCAAAGTACGGCAGCAATGAGACAGACCCAGAGGATGAAGATTTTCAGGAGAGCAATAAGATGCATGGTAGTTTATCTTTGTGTTTGTGTAATGCCTTATTTATACAAAAACAACAGATCTACAAGCTGACAGCTCATGTCAGCATGTGTCATGCCCCCGGTGTGTAAAGACCTTAAGTAGGCCTATAACTATAAATCAGGCTTCAGGGATGGGCGGATCGATATGGAAAATCAGTACTTCGGATCCCGAGATTTCCTTTCATAATCGATCCCTGTAATAAAATATTCATACCAAGTGTTTTTCTTTAACCAGACATTTTTATATATTTTTTATTATGAAATTGAATAGAAACTACAAAACTCTCGTTTTGTCTATCACACAACATGGCGGGAATGCTGGTATGACAGAGTGAAAACAAAAATAATTAGGCAACATGCCATGTGTGTCAAAAGTCAATCATATTGTGGCAATACCACAAACTTGCCGAAACATGAAAATCAGCCACATAAAAGAGCATGATGAGTAAACGCTTTAGAAGGGGAGGGTTCTCTGACAGAAAAGCCTTTCACAGAGGCAGGATTTATCCATGTTTAGTGATTTTAATCCTCTGAACAGAAGTCTGGAAATGCATTTTCAAACCCTTTCTAAATGCATTATACTGCATCTAGTTAGCATTAGATCCATTTTGTGAGAAAACATACGTACTGTATTGCTCAGTATTTCTAAAACATAGATGACCATTTTTACAATACCATTTTGATAGTAACAATCTCAGGTTCCTAATACCTTCAGAATAATTATTGTTATTTTGCCCAAGTCTTTCCACTTGATGCAATGTTATATATAATATTATATAATTGAACATTAATTTACATTGTTGAGCAATTGAACATGTGTAAACCGAAACCAAGTCTGTTCATTGGAAGTTATTTATAGTACCGTAATACTAATTTAGGGGATTTCAATTTAATTCACAAAGCTTTCGCTTTTCATTTACTGTAAACAAGAGGCTTTTAGATCTATCAGCATTGGTATTGGGATAGTAGCCTTGATATTACTTTGTATCAAAAAGAAAGTCTGTGGTATTGCCCATCCCTAGTGTGTGTCTGTGTGTTTTTGCATGTGTATTTGGAGATTTGAAGCTTATTGCGTTGTTCAAATCGTAAACATTGTGTTGTTTTGTAGAGATTATTTCCAAAAATATGTGGATATCACAAGCGTTTGTTTGCTACATAACAGAGCCTATGTTCATAATATATCCAAACTCCAATGCAAAAATCCAATTGGAAATCTGACATAGTGGAGTGGAACAGTAAACAATAAAATCCTCATTGTTCATTTATCCTTTATCAATTATTATTTGTAAGCTCTCAGTTAAATTAACACAGAGGATTTTACTGTGTAACTTTCGGATTAGCCTCCGAACAGATGCCATCATCACTAGAAATTACTGGTATTAATTTTCAATTGGCTAAGTTATGTTTGTACTGTTGTGTTGTTCTCATGATTTGTATTTCTTTTTTTTATGAATATTTCAGCGGTGAATGGCCTGATGTACGGGAACCTTCATGGCCTGGATTTATGTTCGGGGGACACAGTTGTGTGGTACAACTTTGGTCTGGGCACAGAGGTGGACATCCATGGCATTTATTTTGAAGGCAACACCTTCCAGAGGCACGGCACCACCCGGGACACACTCAGCCTGTTCCCACACACCACCGCTACCATGGTCATGAAGCCATCCACTGCTGGTCAGTCTGGACTTTTACCATACTCGATTACTCTTCAATTTGTTTTCTTTCACAAATATTGTTGCTTTCAGGTGGAAACATTGAAAGGAACTGTTACTTTTCAGGATATGGAAAAAATAACCTGTGTTCCAATGTAGTTTTAAAAAATCACAACACATCACATGAGCTTGCAAATTGCTACTTTTTCATGATACTATAAAGTAGAGCATTCATGAAATGCCCTACACAGAATTACTTACTTTTGAATTGTTACTTATGTTTGATTCTTGTACACAGTGTACACTTTTAAGACATTGTTACCATTCTGTTTGCAACTGCTTTACCCAGGGCTGGGGTTCAATAGTGAAGAGTAGGGGAAGATTCTCCACATGTTTTCATTTTGACATAGATTTCTATAAAGATTTATGTTTCTCTAAAGATTCTGTCCACAAGGCTGAAAGAGTATTGTTACCAAGATAAATAGTTTTTCTCACTCCTCATTCTCTCCACTAATACAACAATTTATGGAAAACAGTGGTTTGCAAACTGTTTAATTTCAAGGACCCCCGTAACGCTGGGAGTGTACAGATGGTGGGTCCATTTGGTTCCATTTATACACTCAGAGTTACAGACCTGTAGGTGTCCCTTTGATGGATCCCCGGACCCCACTTTGAGAACCACTGACCCAAAAGATTCGATGAGAGATTAAAATTGATTCATATCTGAAACCCAACCCCAATCTATCTGTCACACAGGCACGTTTGAAGTGAGCTGCAGAGTAACAGACCACCTCTCTGGTGGGATGCAGGAACAGTACGCGGTACGGGACTGTCCCGGACACAACTTCACTCATACGCCATTCAGACATTCAAAGGTCGTCCAGTACTTCATCAGCGCTGAGGAGATAGAGTGGGACTACGCACCTGACAGAGCCTGGGAACAGGAGAAGAACCACGGAACACTAGAGGACAGGTGTGTGTGTGTGTGTGTGTGTGTGTGTGTGTGTGTGTGTGTGTGTGTGTGTGTGTGTGTGTGTGTGTGTGTGTGTGTGTGTGTGTGTGTGTGTGTGTGTGTGTGTGTGTGTGTGTGTGTGTGTGTGTGTGTGTGTGTGTGTGTGTGTGTGTGTGTGTGTGTGTGTGTGTGTGTGTGTGTGTGCGTGCGTGCGTGCGCGCGCGCGTGCGTGCGTGCGCTTTTATGTGACGTGTGTGTTTATGCGAACGTATACATGCATGGGTGTTATGTGCATGTATGTGTAGGTATATGCATGCATGCATGTGTGTGTGTGTGTGTGTGTGTGTGTGTGTGTGTGTGCGCGTGTGCGTGTGTGTGCCTTCCCACCCTGCAAGGATTACATCACTAATTGCATGTTGATGTACCTGGGTTTGGTAAATTGCTATTTATGTTTATAAGTATTACTGTTTGTGAGTGGTGACAGATTGTCGTGTGTCCCAGTCCAGGCAACGTGTTCCTGGAACGAGGGGAGAACAGAATCGGCCCCCGCTATAAGAAGGTGGTGTACAGGGCGTACACGGATGACACCTTCACAACGCAGAGGAAACGACCGCCACAAGAGATGCACTTGGGCATTCTAGGTATCCTAAAGCCTGATTCATATTTAGTCGCACAATGAATAGCAGACCTACAAGCAGACCTACAGTAGAAGCTCACAACGGGTCGCATCCGCAACGCGTTGTGAGTTTGTAGGCCTGCTATTTTCAGCACCGTGCAGTGGAGTATAAATTTGACTTTAGTTGCTTTCAACTCTCTCACTCAAGTGAAATATAGAAATGTAATTCCTTTAGCACTGTCTTGCAGCTGCAACCAACCTTGTTCAAAAGGTCAATTTACTCGTCTATTTGGGTACTATTTTTACTCTGTCAAAGTCAAAATAACACTGAGGATTTATATGTAGTTCACCTCTTTATTGACCATATTCTGCACTACACAAGATTAACTTAAAATGAAAGTTTCAATACTTTGTCAATGTTGTTTCAGCAACCTCCCCCCCCCCAAAAAAAAACAGAACTGATAAAGCTACAAAGACATTCCACCAGACACTTCCTTTCAACCAAACAAACTTAACAGACCTTCATTTGTATGTTTATACTAGGCTGGGAAGCAAGCCACATCTAATGGTTTAGCAGAGAAAAATGCAGTAAGAGCGAGATCCCAAACCGACGCGACGCTGCCGCGACAGCGTCGCGACCGGTACCGACCCGGCGGACGGGTCGGTACCGGTCGCGACCGGGTCGACGGACTACCGACAGAACCGACCTTTAACCGACGCACCGACGCTTTCACCGACGTTGCCACGGAA
>NC_137609.1:12774437-12819437 GCF_963280865.1 Gymnoscopelus braueri | reverse complement strand
ATCATAGAAACATTTTTTTTTTTAGAATTCAAGTACAAATGCCAGAGATGTGGCGAATGAAATCTCAACTGCTCTCTGTCTCATGCGCAAAATATGCTGATCTACAATTGTTATAAGTCACCCCCTCGGCTTGGTGGGGGGGTCCGGGGGGTGGTCCCGGTGGGGGTGGGCACGCAGGTGGGGGGGGGAGGGGAAGAGCTGCACCAGAAGAGTGCATATGGTCGATGGATCAGAAATACACGTTGCGGTGCCATGAAGGCGGGTAGCGACTGCATCATGGCAGCGCCGGTTGCGTCGGTGCAGGCCGCGACGGTTTCGGTTCAGGCCGCGACAGTGCCGGTTGCGTCGGTGTAGGCCGCGACAGCGTCGCGACCGTCGACCCGGTCGCGACCGGTACCGACCCGGCCGCGACCGGGTCGACGGACTACCGACAGAACCGACCTTTAACCGACGCACCGACGGTTTCACCGACGTTGCCACGGAAGCGTCGCGACCGGGTCGACGGTACCGACGCAGTACCGACGGTACCGACCTTTAAGCAACCTCCTACCGACCCGCCGACCGTGGACTGTGGCAGAGTTTTTTTTTTTTTTTGCACATTGAAGTTGAGATTTCATTAAGCCAGATCTTTGTCAATTTTACTTCAATTCTTATCATTTTAATGTTTATATGATCTTTAAAGGTTATATTTTAATTTGGTATCAGTCATGATTTTTTTGTAATTTATTAAGATTTATTTCCTTATTTTCTCATGGCACCAAGTCAATTTCCGATCAATCTACCATATCTGCAGTCTTCTGGCACAGCTGTTCAACATGGCTCTGAAGTCAACAAAATAAAATAATAAAAATTCGAAGAAAAAAAAAGGTTCTGCTAATAAATTTCATTGGCATCAATCCAATCTACAATGTCACAATGCATCGCTTGTGTGAGCTTGTAGATCTGGTTATTTCAAAATATTTGTATGAAATTTGGACATTTTAAAACATTTTGATTACATTGTACAGCTGCTTTACTGGACCGGCCATAATACACGGACTGTGTATTAGGGTGTTGCTTTAAATAAACCAAGAATGAAAATACATTTTATTAAGTTAAATTGGCACAGAAAGTTAATTTCTTTCTTTAATATCAAATTTCATTGATTGATATGATCATAACGCATAACGTTACAGCTTTGATTATGTGGATTGACTGCCCTTATCAAAGCATCAAGTAATAAAACGTGCATACCCAAGTGCCGCAGTATTTTATTTATTTTGGCTAATCTATTTGAGAACGGCGTAGCCTAATCATGAACGAGTTTAGCCCTGAAACATCAATGTCATATCATGACAGTCATGGATGAACTTCAACCTGTTGTTTGCAATGTCTCCCTTTTTAGACCGTAAATCACATAAACGTTCATATTTCAAATAAATAAAGTGCTGACCTCATGGCCACGGATGTTACATTTATGGACGTTTACTCATTAATACCAGTATCTTCTGTATTGTTCAATAAAAAACATTTGAATCGGATTGGTGGACATTTCTTCCGTATTTTCTCTATGTGCTTTCAAATACGTGACCCCAATGGTTGAGAGGTGTATCACTCATATACATTATGAGACAATGGCCACCGATCGGATTAAAGTATTTTTATTGAACAATACGGACGAGACAAGTACTTTGGAGGGCCCGAACATAATTTTAACATCCCTGGCCATGAGGTAAGCAATTCATATTTGGAATTTAAACGTTTAGGCAGATGAGTCGAACCTATAAAGTCTGTTCACACCAAAGTACGATAAATATAACTGCATAACAATAATCGTCCACACTGATGAACATCCCCCCCACCCCCCCAGAACAGAAGTGTCATTTTATCTGACGGTCTGAGGTTGGCAGGTATAGCCTATAGAGAGACAGCGGTATCCGAAATCGACCTGATAGCCTATGCCAACAGCAGCAGTCTTTTTTTTAAGTTTCCTTTTTTTCTTTTTTCTTTTCTGAAACCGCTGTCTTTGTTTTAAGTTTCCTTTTTTCTTTTCTGAAACCGCTCCATAGGTGGCGCTAAGGAGGAGCTTGGGGGTCCCTAAGAAGACCCCCAAGAATGTTAGCCTACAGTGAGCTATATAGGTACAGTACACGTTGTGTATTATTATGTTACAACATGCACGTATACGTGCGTAATTACGCACGTGTAAAATTCCGCTGTTACGGTAGTTGTACCATTCAGAGGAGGGGGGGGCACCTTCATGCTGTCAGGAACCCCACAAATTATATGTAGCTTATTTGGCCGTGGACCCCAGAGAGGAGAGAGAGAGAGAGAGAGAGAGAGAGAGAGAGAGAGGGAGAGAGAAAGTGCATGGAATACTTCTGCAGACAAGTAACGTGCATTTACAGGTGGTCGCGGCTTGTTTTCATATAGACCTCGTTGCCACTAGCAGTGTTGCTTAATCTCTCGCAGAATCTTGCAACGCTGATCGCCCAGAACGGACGCTGAGCAGCTCGTCTGCAGAGGTGTAAAGTAACTAAGTACATTTACTCAAGTACTTTACTGAAATGTTGTCTTATACATTACTCTGTGTCACTGTGATTTGAACCGACGGCAGGCGTATATAGTAGCCAAGGCGAGAGTCTTCAGACTTTAAAAAAAAGAGTGGAAAAAAGAGGATTGTAATAGAAGGGTCGGCTATTAGAAGGGAGGCTTTTAATTGCTTATTTCAAGGCGCTCCCGGTCATTAATAGAGGGCCGGTTTTTAATTGAATAGAGGTCACTATTAGAGGATTTACTCACAACGCCTCGCAGCGTGAGGCGTTGTGAGGTTGTAGATCGGCTATTTTTGAGAGCTATCGGTGTAGAGGGGGAAAAGACCAGGAGACCTGGTTCTGCCAGACTTCACATGACGTGTCAGCCTGTGTCTATGCCCATGAATGGCCGGGCTTCGCACGACGTGTGTCCCTTCTATGCCCATGTATGGACAGACTTTTTTGGGGGACAGAATTCTTTTGGACTGGGGCCGGAGGACAAAGTGACCATGCCCATGTATGGACGAAACAGGTACAAAGCCTCATATAAGCCCGACCCCTTGGGTCTGGCAAAAAGAGCAGACCACGTAAACAAAAGATAGATTAGATTAGATTAGATAAATAGATAGATAGATAGATAGATAGATAGATAGATAGATAGATAGATTTAGGGATTTTAATTTCTTACATTATTATTTATTCACCTTGGGGGGGTGGGGCGTGTGGCGATCGGGGTTGGGCATGTGTGTTTGTGTGTGTGTGTGTGTGTGTGTTACGGCTGCGGACTTTAGACAGACAGACAGACAGACAGACAGACAGACAGACCCAGGCCGTCGGAACACACTCACTCACACCAAAAGTAGCCAATCTACAAGGTCACAACGCCTGCAGCGCGAGGTGTTGGAGCTTGTAGATCGGCTATTATGGCAAAGAGCTTGACAGATATATATATATATATATATATATGTAGATAGATAGATAGATAGATAGATTAGATAGATAGATTTAGGGATTTTAATTTCTTACATTATTATTTATTCACCTTGGGGGGTGGGGCGTGTGGCGATCGGGGTTGGGCATGTGTGTTTGTGTGTGTGTGTGTGTGTGTGTGTGTGTTACGGCTGCGGACTTTAGACAGACAGACAGACAGACAGACAGACAGACAGACCCAGGCCGTCGGAACACACTCACTCACACCAAAAGTAGCCGATCTACAAGCTCCAACGCTGGAGCTTGTAGATCGGCTATTATGGCAAAGCGCTTGACAGATATATATATATATATATGTAGATAGATAGATAGATAGATAGATAGATAGAAAGATTATGTTACGTGCGTAACTACGCGCGTGGAAATAAATTACAGAAAAAAAGGGGAAAAAAAGTGTCAATGCGCAAATTAAAACATTATTATGAGTGGCACCTTGGGCCGAGGGGGGGTCCGGGGCCGGGGGGGGTCCCGGTGGGTGGGGGGTGGCTGGGGGGGGGGGGCACGCAGGTGGGGGGGGGGACAGCTGTGCCAGAAGACTGCAGATATGGTAGATTGATCGGAAATTGACTTGGTGCCATGAGAAAATAAGGAAATAAATCTTAATAAATTACAAAAAAAATCATGACTGATACCAAATTAAAATATAACCTTTAAAGATCATATAAACATTAAAATGATAAGAATTGAAGTAAAATTGACAAAGATCTGGCTTAATGAAATCTCAACTTCAATGTGCAAAAAAAAAAAAAAACTCTGCCACAGTCCACGGTCGGCGGGTCGGTAGGAGGTTGCTTAAAGGTCGGTACCGTCGGTACTGCGTCGGTACCGTCGACCCGGTCGCGACGCTTCCGTGTAGGCATGTAACGATTTATCGTATATCGATTTAAATCGATTCAAAGTGGTGATGATTTAAATCGATGCAATAAAATATGACATCGCGATGCAACCAGCAGAGGGCGCAATCGAGTCAGACTCCTTTCCTTGTTATCCGCCTACTATTTTGTCCCCTCAGGGCCACCATAGCTGCCTGCAGTGCGTCGGTCTCTTCTTCACTCACTCAACGGCAGGCTATGAACGGCAGAGTGGGGTTCACGTCCTCTCAGGCTATGAAATCTAAACAACTAGGCGATCGCACTGCATAAGAGGGAAATGTGCGTCGCATGTAAACATGTTTATTTGATTGATGAATAGCCCAAACTATACCGTTTACCCCCTCCCCCGTCTGACAATGTTGTTAGCTGTTGTTAGCCTGTCTGATTTAAACTCTGTAGGAAACATAATGAAAGCGGCTAATTCTGGAGCGCCTCGGTGCGGCTGCCGCTGCAGAGTACAATGAATAATAATCTAATTTAATAATTTAACAATTGTATCAGACTGCTGACAACGTCAAACTCCTTTCAACACTGTCTTTCAGATATATAGCGAATTACATTGATATTAATCAATACATTTTTATCCAATCTCATTTGGAGCAGTTTAAAACAGTTTCCCTTATTACATAAATGTGTTGTACAGAATATATAGCATAGATAAAAAATTACTTGTAAATCCCAAGCTTGGAAGAAAGGCTAAGCCTTAATTTGTTTATTTGAAGGTTTTCTTTATAATTTATTTCATCTGGGATATATGTTTTAAATTCCATTTATTTCATAATACTTATATATTTAAAGTTATTATTTTACAGATAAAAAAAGTATATGTCTTAATGTGTACCTTACAGCTAATGCATATACCTCATGAATAATAAAAAGGCTTTATTTAATTTCATATATTGAAAAGAGGATAAGAGAAAATACAGTTGTTAAAAAATACATGATTTTTGTAAGAGAAATAATCAAGGTTTTTCAGTAATTTGTCTGGAAAATAAATGTGCTTAAAAATCGTGAAAAATCGTATCGTGAACCTCGAATCGTGATTCGAATCGTATCGTGAGTTGAGTGAATCGTTACATGCCTACGCGGCGTGGCAACGTCGGTGAAACCGTCGGTGCGTCGGTTAAAGGTCGGTTCTGTCGGTAGTCCGTCGACCCGGTCGCGACCGGTACCGACCCGGCCGCCGGGTCGGTACCGGTCGCGACGCTGTCGCGGCAGCGTCGGGTCGGTTTGGGATCTCGCTGTCTCTCGAAAAATGTGTGAGTCCAGCTTTACTCTGTGGCAGCCGCAAACACGAGGAAACGGTGCCACACAGCCCAGTATGCTCTGAAGAACTATAATAAGGTTCCATTAGGTTCCATTTGTGCACTCTCTTGAGTTAAATTAAGACAGGATCATTTGTGTTTCTGGTTCCTTCCATGTATGCTTGTGTTTTCTTTTTACTGCTACAGGTCCAATAATCAAAGCTGAAGTCGGGGAACAGATTCTGATCACGTTCAAAAACAAAGCCAGCCGGCCGTACTCCATTCACGGGCATGGAATGAAGGCCCATGGGTCCGCCGCTGCAGTCGAACCTGGTGAGAATAGAGACTGACAATACCAACACTGTGTGTATTCCACACACAGACACAGAAAACACACAATGCATTTGCGTCGACTGATTCATCCATGTGCAGCAGCCTATACTCACCCAGTAATTCATTGCTGTGACTTTGGGTCTCCTCTTGTCACCTAGTACTGTATATCTATTCTAGTCAAATATCTCCACTCAGAAACCGAAGTCATTGTCTATCATTCTGATTCTGATGATTCTATATGTTTGTTCTTGTCCTGTCAGGCTACATGACAGAGGTTAGATGGGACGTTCCTGAAAGCTCTGGTCCAGGGGTCTCAGATCCTAACTGCATCTCCTACGCCTACTACTCCTCTACGCACTTCACCAAGGTACTCAGTGCATGTCTCATATACTGTACATGATGACATGGTCCTCTGCATTACCTTAAAGCCACCTGTACATGATAATGTATATTGTTCATCATTTTTATCTGTTGCCAAAAGTGATTCCATTCTATCTGTATGGCGGGAAAAAAATCACTTTTGTGTATACCGATGCAATCAAAGTGGATTCTGCCAATATATTAACAAATGGAATCATTTCGGGAGCGTCGATCAGCGTGTTCAGCATTGTGTGGGTGAAATACCCCCCACTCCCCTCTCTTTCTCCCTCTCCCTCTCTCCCTTGCATCGTTCCCGACATCCATCTTTCTCGTCTTGCGTGATCCCAGAGTAGGCCGGTGCCTGAAGGTTACCGGTCTAGTGAAGGTACTGTAACCTCACTCCGTCAAATGGAAGAAGCTTGCGACACACATTTTGTTTCACAGCGTACTTGCATCTGAGACTCCGGGCGCAGAATCGATGACAGACGGAGTTTCATTTTTTCAAGCTACTAGGCAGGTGATTGGATGATCCCGCCCCTAGCAGCCGCTGATTGGTTCGGATGCGCAGCAGTTCGGGCAGCTTTACTCTGTGAGCAATCCCAGACCCTCCTTCCTGAAACCAAATGCAAATGAGATTTCCGGAGGGAGGGGGGGTTTACCAGGCTAAAGGTACTGTACTTCTGTGACCAAATTTCAGTGTGCACAAGAAATGTGATGCTGATGCTGATCGTCCAACAGTTTGCAAGATTAGATCTGGACACACTGACAGACACACGGACCTACCTTCTGTTCTTATAGACGGCTAGATTCCTGCAGAGCCATGCCATGAAAAGGGGTCCTGGCACACAGTGGTGTAGTATAGTTTTTTTCTGAGGATACAGTGATCCTCCCTGCCTTGTACACATGTGTGTCGGAGCAACTCCCCATAAGTCCCCCCACACTCACTAACGGCCTACTACTACTACTTCTAATACTACTACTACTAATAATAATCATAATCATAATCATATTAATAGGCCTAGAATGCATGTATCCACACATGAGAGCATTCTGTAAGACTGGGTATACAGTATGTACGGGTAAGCCAATTACATTTACAGATGGGGAGATTTAAATGCTTTGGACTGATTTTCTACAGTTTTAATGTTAAACACCATCTAACTCAACCAGTCAGGAGCTGCTTTTAGCCTTAGATATGTTGGCCCCTAGAGCACGTTCATCAGCTGCCAATTTCCGAAGCAAAGCATGAATTATTACGATTTACTGTAAGAGTGCAAGTATATATTGTTAGAAATACATGGAAAGCTGATTAGGCTTATCATTTATAATAGAAGTAACAGTGAACATTCCTGCAGTTCTGTCACAATTCAAACACTCATCTATTACGGAATATTATGAGCTTGGCAGTGAAGACACAAACAGGATTTGTTACGTCTTTCATACAAGTATATAAGAGTAATCATTCTTTTGTTTTTGTTCCTTGCACATTTTTGCATAAACAATAACAAAAGAAAATGTTAAAGGAAGAAAAAAAGGCAAGTGCAAAAAGGGAATGATTCCTACTTCTAAGTGGCCCCACAAGCACAATCACACAATTTAAAACAATATATTCACCTATTTTCCAAAATAAATAATATATATTATCAAACTTAGGCTATGTATCAGATTAAACACGAGGGCTAGCATCCAATAACTGCTGCAAGACAAACACGCTTCAGAGACAGAACTTCTAATCAAATAATGGCTGAAAAGGCCATTCTCAGTTCATTGGTTCATTGGGTTTTAGCCCACAAGCCCTGGAAAACTGATGGACTACTACATGTTCATAGTTTTCCAAAGTGTTTTTCTACAGGCATCTGAGATGTGCATTGCCTCCGTGCTTGTGTGGCTTTCTCAACCATGTTGTGAGGAACTGTCTTTTCTTGAAACGACATACAGAGAGGACACATTTTTGCTAATCATCATGAAATTATTCAACAACAACATTGTAGATCTCTTTTCCATGCATATTGTTCATAAGACTGAACCCCCTTTCACACTGAGCTGTGCCGCAAGGGATGGTCTGCATGCATTGTGTGAGTGGTTTTACTCTTTCAGGCTCACTTGTGTGGGTCCTGAAGGAAATCTGTCATACCACTAACTGCTTGCTTTTCACAAAGAACCGCCTGCACAGTTGATGAATACGATGTGGTCATATCTATAATTGTTCACATTAAAGCATCAAGAATGCCCCTGAGGCCAGCGGCCGATCTCTGTTTTCACCTGAATGAGAGCATTATTGAACGTGTGTCAGCGAGTTATAATTTGCGTCAATTAACGTTATTGTTTTATTATATAAAGATGACCAGCACCTCTCGGTGCATGCATGCATCCCATTTTTTAATTCCTGGTATTAAGTAAGATTTTCCAGCGGGTGACCATGACTATAACCTACATTATATGAATGGACATTGCGGCGATGCATCTTGTGTATGTGCGTATGTGGGATGCCTACTGTATGTGTGTGTGATGTGTGTGTGTGTTTACACTTCAAAGCAAAACAAAAAACCTAGACCTAGTTCATTATGTGCAAAGCATTCGGCTTTACAGACCCAAACCCAGCACGACTTATTGTAGGCCTAATTGCCAAACATTCTCATTTGGTCTATATAGTATATTGGCAGAATCCTCTTACACTTCTTATCCACATCAGCACAATCCACATGCGTTTTTGTTTGTTTATGTGCTAAAAGTGTGGTTTTGAGATCTGTTTCACCATCATACAATGAGAGTAAATGGAATCGTAACTTCCATTTTCTCGCTCACTCACAGACAACAGGATGATTGACAATATTTTGACACTGATGGGGTGCAGTTTCCCACCCCCTGAGTAGGGGAGGAACATGCATTTTTTTTTTAAATTAAACTTAAGTTTGATAATATCGTAATTTAACACATTAATTAAATTGTTGTAAACTGTCTGATATCAACCATATAAGACAGTCTACTAGTATTTAATGCAGTCTGACGAGAAACATGGATAAAACATATCCCCACCGCCGATAAGAATGAATGACCTGAGCCGTGTATTTCCCCCCTCCACATCCCCCTTTTTTTATCAAACCTTGCGTAAAAGCAAAATGGTTGATCGATAACTACCAATGACAGATTGACCACGGTAAATCACAGCTCCTCTTTTACTCGTTCAGGACCTGTACAGCGGCCTGCTGGGACCGTTGGTGGTGTGCAGGAATGGGACTTTACGCGGAAGCGAGGGCGTCGACAGACAGAGGGTAGATGTGGAGATGGAGTTTGCCCTACTCTTCATGGTCTATGATGAGAACCAATCCTGGTACTTTGACGACAATGTCAGAACGTACATCGGCAAAGACCCTGAAACCTTCGATCCGGATCCGGACTTTGAGGAGAGCAACCTCATGCACGGTGAGCAAGCATCACAATCACATTTCCGTTTTCAAACGTTTTCAACCGTTTTCAGAGAGCGTTGTTACCTTGTACGTCTGCTATTTTAGAACATGGTTACATACATATAAACATACATATAAAGACAAACTGATTAGAATATTATGTACACTGTCTCTGCCAGGACAAAAGATCACATTCCTCCTTAGCTAATACTGATGGGTAGACTGAATAAATGCACTTTAAACCAAAGTCAATCAGACTTATGAGTAAGAGAGGTTACCTTGAAATGTATTTGAAAGAGTGTAGCTTTCATTTGGGATATTTAAAAGAAAATTGTTAACTGTTGTTTTAATTAAGTTAAGTTTAATTAAGTTAATGAATTTATCATAAAAACAGAACCTATAATGATAAATATTTGTAATGAAGGAATTTGGGCACCCCCTTTAAAAAAAGAAAATAATACATTTATTGTTATTGAGATGGATGCAGGTGGAACATTGGGGTTCAGGGGTATTGTACATTACCTGTGGTTTCACAGATGATGTTTTAACCACTAACACCACCATCAGAAGCATTCCTGTTATATTCCTGTTGTCCAATGCTACTATAGGAATATAGTTTTGGTTTCAAGTCCTGACGCAGATGGCATGCTATTATAACTCTGTCTGTTATAAACTTTGTATAAGAGTGTGTGTGTGTGTGTGTGTGTGTGTGTGTGTGTGTGTGTGTGTGTGTGTGTGTGTGTGTGTGTGTGTGTGTGTGTGTGTGTGTGTGTGTGTGTGTGTGTGTGTGTGTGTGTGTGTGTGTGTGTGTGTGTGTGTGTGTGTGTGTGTGTGTGTGTGTGTGTGAAGAGATAAATGGCATGCGCCTTAACACCTCAAATGGTTACTCAGTTGTTATAATTAAGGGTTGTGTTATGTCCTTACAAATGTACATGTGTCTGGTTGCATGCATGCGTGCATGGGTGCGTACTTGCGCGTGCATGCTTGTGTGCCTGTGTGTGTGTGTGTGTGTGTGTGTGTGTGTGTGTGTGTGTGTGTGTGTGTGTGTGTGTGTGTGTGTGTGTGTGTGTGTGTGTGTGTGTGTGTGTGTGTGTGTGTGTGTGTGCCTGCGTGCGTGCGTGCGTGCGTGCGTGCATGTATGCATGTTTGTCTATTAAAGGGATAAATGGCAGGCTGTATGGGAACCTCCAGGGGCTGACGATGATGCAGGGGCAGAAGGTAGACTGGTATCTACTGGGCATGGGCAATGAGGTGGACATGCACACTGTTCACTTCCACGCAGAGACCTTCACCTACAAGGTACCCCTCTCCTTCTTCATTATTTCATAATGATCATCGCTGCCACATAATTGTCATATGCTCACACGGCAGTTGTCACGGTGATCCTCGACTAACACGACTAGACATTGCTGTCATCATTATAGCCTACCGCTTGTCTTTTCTGTGTCAGTATCATTAAACGGTATGTCATCATCAATGAATGAGGTACATTTCCATCAGTTTTCCATCCAATAAATAGACTACATAATACAGTTATACCAGACACATGCAACTGGGAGGAAAATCATTAGTTTTTAGAGCACAAGGACATCACTATTAGTTGAGCATTTGCAAAACTATTGTAATTAGGCTGTGTGTGTGTGTGTGTGTGTGTGTGTGTGTGTGTGTGTGTGTGTGTGTGTGTGTGTGTGTGTGTGTGTGTGTGTGTGTGTGTGTGTGTGTGTGTGTGTGTGTGTGTGTGTGTGTGTGTGTGTGTGTGTGTGTGTGTGTGTGTGTCGTTGTCAAGTCACAACATGAAACGTCATACTGTATATTTGATCTGTAACTCACTATCTGACATATGGCTTGATGGCCAAAGATTAAAGGTCAAGGTTAGGTCACTGAGGTCATCTGGTATTTCTTGCTTCTTCCTTCTTGCACTAATATCTGCTCAACTATTGGGTGGAAACATTCTTGTCCCCCCCATCATTTCCTACAGTATGTTGCAATGTGTCATGTGAAAATATTTCCAAATACATGCTTGTGTGTGTGTGTGTGTGTGTGTGTGTGTGTGTGTGTGTGTGTGTGTGTGTGTGTGTGTGTGTGTGTGTGTGTGTGTGTGTGTGTGTGTGTGTGTGTGTGTGTGTGTGTGTGTGTGTGTGTGTGTGTGTGTCTGTGTGTGTGTGCGTCCACCAGATGGACCGTGTGCATCGCGCTGATGTGTTTGACCTCTTCCCGGGGACGTTCCAGACCGTGGAAATGGTGGTAGGAAACCCTGGGACCTGGCTGCTGCACTGTCACGTCACAGACCACATCCATGCTGGCATGGAGACCACGTTCACCATCATAGGTACCGCGTGTGCTTCTATTGTTGTGAGGACCAGGTGTCTTCTTCTTATGATGTTCTTATTTATGCATTCTCACTCTCATCTCACATTTTGACACTTGGTTGAGTATATTTTGTGTCCGATGCTGATGCAGAGGACACCCTTTTATTTATGTTGACTACGACAGATCTGGTACATCACTATGCAAATAGGCCGGTGGTGAGTCTTCAGAAGTAAGGCCCATTTATACTCAGCATTAAAGTCATACCGTGTAACTTTCATTTTAGTCGACTTTTTGGCGACACCTTTGGTAGCTCCGTTGTCATTACAGCGTTTTTCTATTCGGAAATACCACTCAAAAAGGAATGCTGCAGGATTCAGAAACTGTATTATTTATTAATTTTAACATACATAAATTAAGTACATTTCCAGTGCCATTTCCGGCACCTCATTTTGGAGTGTCAGAGGCAGACAAATACACCAGTGAAACTTTTGTTTAATTGAAAAAGTTACACAACATGACTTTAAATTCGGATAGGGATATGGACGGAGCGGACGGAGCCGTACTCTGCGTTCATTTCATCTATCTTTCTGCACCTTGTTTGAAAGCTTATGCATGCGCAATGTACATCTGTAAGGTTCAGTACCACAGGAAACTGGGGGGGCAGTAGTGAATCCCTGCAAGACGGACAAAACCATAGACATCTAAAGGTAGACGCCTCCTCCGACTCCGGGGCGTCTGTATCTGCGGGCGCCATTTTTGGGTAGGCAAACTGCCTATCAAAATTACCACTGTCTACTGGCCAATCACAGCGCGTCTTTTCCGGGAGTTGATAGAATCTAGTTGTTAAAATATTAATATAATATTTTTATACAACTAGATTCTCCCGTAGAAGTCCCGTAAAAGACGCGCTGTGATTCGCCAGTAGTCACTTTGAGTGGCAGCGTGCCTTCCCGAATATGGCGGCTGCAGATACAGGTCGCTCCAATGAACTGCAGCGGCCAATGAGGTATCTAGGTTTCTATATCTATGGACAAAACAGACGTAACACAATGAAGAATAGAGACTGTAAGACAAGTGGAGGTCCATATGAGATTGTTTTGTTGTCCTATCCTGCCCTCTAGCGGTTGAAATGGGTCAACCTCCATTTAGACATGACTGTACTGTAACTACAGAGAGAAGTATGTGAGGCTAAATACACATGTTTGTACACACAGCATGTACATAGATATTTACTAACAATGTTTTTTTTTCATTTTTTTTCCCAGAAAATTCTTCAAATGGTAAGATAAATTGTATACATTTTTCTTTAAAAAAGGACGACACGATTATTGTGAAATAATCTAAGATGAGTTTTATTTATATGTTAAATTTCTTGGCCATGGACTTTTGTTTCTTTTCAGATACTTTGACACTTTAATTTCTTACGGTTTAATTGATGCTTGTTTTACTTAACTATTGTTCTTTCATAATGTATGTTATTTTATCTTCAAAAGTGATGTATAAAGCATTTTGTAAACTTTTGTAAACTGTTTTTAGAGAATGGTTATACAAATCTATTTTCTTCTTCTTTTTCTTCTTCTTCTTAGTAGTAGTAGTAGTAGTAGTAGTAGTAGTAGATGTAGTAGTAGTAGATGTAGTAGTAGTAGTATTACATGGAGTATTTTAGCGCACCGCCACCGAACTACAACACCTGTTGAATGTCTATACTGTTCTCTGTCATCCTCACATCCTGCAGCACTAGTGAGCTCAATAGCCACCATGCTGCTGTCTCTGGCTGTAGGAGTGATGCTTCACTACTGAAGGACCCTGACACTGACTGTATCTATGCAACAAGGGCATTGACTGCACTACAATTCCAGGGATGTTATCACTGTGTGTGCGTGCATGGGTGTGTGTGTGTGCGCGAGCGTGTGCGTGTGCGTGTGTGTGTGTGTGTGTGTGTGTGTGTGTGTGTGTGTGTGTGTGTGTGTGTGTGTGTGTGTGTGTGTGTGTGTGTGTGTGTGTGTGTGTGTGTCTGTGTGTCTGTGTGTGTGTGTGTGTGTGACAGAGAGAGAGAGGAGAGTTTATGTATTCCTATATGACAAAAGTAATTAATTGCCTATTGTGCCTTTGAAGGTCAAAATCAAACTGTCGATGACAACACAGTCATGTATTATAGTTAAATCTACAATGCGTAGGTTTTATGTCCGTTGTCCCTCTCGCAACGTAGAACTACAATAACTACCACAACCACGCTACAATAAAGATGGCAGCGCATCTGTGTCTAAACAAAAAAAAAGGCATGGGTTTCCGAGGCTAGTGTCTACCTGACCACCAGGGTTAAAATGTCTCAGTGTAAGACTAGGGAGACCACCTCCAAACAATGCAGGATGTGCTAATTATATTATATTAACATATTCTACAGATTGTTTAAGCTCCAATCCTTATTATTTGTGTCCTCTCTCTGGACGGAGAGAGGTAATTGCAACTGTAGCACCCGGGATTCAAACCGGTTCTCCTGCATGGGAGACCAAACACCTAAGGCTCATACAACAGGAAATCCCTGCTTGACCAGGGGAGATATTGGGCTCATGACCTTCTGGCAGGGCTACTTGTCAATCATTTTGTGTCCTATCCAACACCAGGATCTAAATTTCTCAATAGAGTAGAAAGACCTCCAAGCACTATATTGTATTAGCATACTCTTCCATACTGTTTGGTTAAAATAGCATTTTATTCATTCAAATACATTCTGGATTGCAGCTTAAAAAACATTTTTCTAATTAAAATAAGTTTGTGGCTTTTTTCATGTTTTACATCATTCTTAATAAAACCTTCTATAACTGTGGATTGCTTGTACTATGTTGCTATTTTTGTGGCATATTGCACAGAATATTCATGTGATTTGTTTAGACTTATTTAGTGCAAAGCACTACTGGACCAAATGTGTATGATTGATTTAAGGTGTGAATGTGCAATAAAACTATTATTCTGCTATGTTGTACAAGTAGTCGTGTTGTACGTCATATCACCACTAGGCGACGCTAATGCATTCATTCAAAGTTGCCAATTCTAATGCTTGTAACAATGACATTTAGACTACTAGATTAATGTATGACATACATGTTTTCTAGGGGTATTAAGGGTTGGGGTGCTGAAACCAAATCTGTCTAGTTAGTAACACACATTTAAATTCCCTAGGGGAACTCATGACAGCTGCTGAAAGTTGGGGTACCCGCAACTATATGTGGGAAAATATTTGAACATTTCTTTAATTCTGTCTTAAATGCCTGTGAGGTCAAACTGGGGTTTTTCATGAATACCACTCCTTGACCACCACACCCACTTCTTGTGTGAAAGTGCACAGTATGTTGCTCAGTGCATGTAAATTAAAATGTAGCTTTATTTGTTTATTTCAATTTCTCACATGTCAACCACGTGGTGCAGATTGGACGGATTGATTTATTGATTGATGTACTTTATTTAGTAAGACATGAGAACAACAGTACATGGAAGTACAAATTCACAATACACGGTCTACTAAACTGGAAGGCTCATAAAGCACTAAGCTTGTTTAAAATGAGATCCCCACGCACACAAATCATGATGACATATAAGACAAAAACATTCCAAAACATTTACGTTTTGGAAGTATTTTGACAAATACAGGGGGATCCCAATGTTGTGGCGTATCTTGTAGACGACATTGTAAGTTGCTGTACTCTGTCCTCAACCCTAAGCCATCCAATCCTAGCAAAGTGAGCAGGGGTTAGATGGGTTCGGTGTTTGAGGCCAAGAAGTGTACAATGTTATCTGACAACACACACGCACCCAAATAGCTCGGGTGGAGACCATCCCTCTTAAAAAATGACTGGCGTTTCCAGAATGTGTCAAAGAAAAGTTGTCAATAAACCCAAGCTTTTGGGGTTATATGGTCTTAGAACCGCCACAACCGAGGACTGACTCACCCCACCCTCTCTAACCGCACTCCTCCAGTGCTCCCGAGTGCACCACTCTAAATAAAAGCCTTGATGGGAGTCACACAGGACACACATGTCTGAGCCAGCTGTTGGAGGTTTTTCACTTGGGACAGGGGAGAGGGGAGAAGCCCAGGGCTTTCTTGGCCCCTATAACTTCGCTTTTCTGTGCTCCAAGTGCCCATGGGAGCTATCCAGTGACCCCTGACCCCCATACTCCCCTCTAACCACCTGAGGGGCAACCTTGGTTTACTAACTATTAGACAAACCCACTCTTACCTCCTCACCCACACCCACTGCCCATACCCCCCTAGCTGCTTCAAAGACAAGCTGAACCATAACAAGATAGGCTGTAAAACAATAGCTACAGGCCTAGTGGAGACATCTACATAGGCTCTTAAAAGCTACCAAATATCATAATGTATTAAATAAGTACTATAAGTGATGGTAAAATATAAAGGTTAGATACAAACAACCATAATAACAATATAGTTCATGTATAATTCTTCTGCAGCACCTAGCAGACACTTACGTTCTGACAGCTCTGCACTGACCTCTGTACCCACCCACCACCAATCGGTTGTGATTGGATTTCGCTGCCCCCTAAGTTGTGGGGCACCAATGATGGCCCAGTATGCAAATGTGGGGCGGGTTTATCGCCAGAGGCATTTTTTTAACCAGCCCCTTGGAAAAACATGTAGCCTATGTCATCAATTATGACATACACATGTTTGAGGCTTCGGGGTTAAGATTTTTGGAAAAGAGTGCACACAATTGTTTCACATCCATTGTACATATTTGTTTGCTTTTTCCCCCCAAGAAATTCTTCTCATGGTATTACAAACTGTATTAAATCTAGGGAAAAAAAGGTCTCTATTTTTTATTTAGCTTTAAATTTTGTGTGATTTTGACACTTTAATTTCTTACTGTTTTAATTGATGTGTGTTTTATTCTATAGTTGTGCTTTTATTGATATTATTTTACTGTTTTATCTTCAATAGTGATGTATAAAGCACTTTGTAAAACTTATTCTTAGAAAGTTGTTATATACTGTACATCCATTATTATTATTATTATTATTATTAATAATAATAATAATAATAATAAGTATGTTATTTGTCCTCATATCCTGCAGCACAAGTGAGCTCCATAGTATACCATAGCCACCATGCTGCTTGCTGTTGTCTCTGGCTGCACTATTTTATTGTCGGTCGCGCACACAGGTGCATTATGTAAGGGTTTGGTAGTAACTAACTACATGTAATCATAATGATCATCCCACTGATCCCAGATTACATTTGGGGTGTAATTAGATTACAGTTACATTTGTCAAGTAAGCTTGATTAAATTGTTTTATTACATCCCAATCCACACCTTATCTTCTGACCACATGCCCCCTGTTAATTAACCATTAACAGATAAGGGTCAAATTCTAGGGTCAAATGTAGGCCAACTATTTAGAATGGACTGTGACTCACTCAAGATCCCAAATGAAGCATGTCAGTAAAACTGCTACAGGAACCCAGTAGAACCAGATGCAGGTAAATGGAAAATGAATTATATATTAGAGAGTAGAGACCATCCACCACTCTGGGTGGTAGGTAAAATGTATTTCCTAATCTACTGTAGATCTGTCCTGCTGCAAACAAAGTCTTGTGACCCCTGACTTCAAGCCATTGTACAATTGTGGTCCCCTGACTAATTGAATATCCCTGCCCTACCTTGTATTGTGGATTTTCAGACAGGAAGAAATAGAGGCAATTCTAAGTACTATCTCTGTATCATCGCTCGGGATATAGGAGAGGCTGTCCCCCTGTCCTCTATTCCCTTCTCTTGGGTTCAATGAAGGTGTGAGACGTCTCAATGGGTTATCCAGTGTAAATAGGCCAACGTTAGATACAAATAAAACAGGTTTTTATTCTCAAAATATTGGACCATTTTCCCCTTTCTGGTTGTGAGAAGAACTGGGGTCCACTTGCCAAACCACATTTTATAGTGTCATTTATTGGAACTCACAATATCATGCAGCTAGGGGAAGTGCAGTCTATGGATTGCCAAATTGCTTCTCTTTTGGGGGGGAATATGCTGAAGTCTTGAAGCCACTCCCCATGATTTTGAAGCAATCCAAAAGTAATCAGATTGGATTAGAATTGTTTTGCAATCCAAGGGATTATTAGCCTACATTATAACATTGCCAAAGTTATCTGAGTCTGACCCAACTCTGCTTAGTGTCTATTTGTGTGTGTGTGTGTGTGTGTGTGTGTGTGTGTGTGTATAAAATAGAGAGAGAGAGAGAGAGAGAGAGAGAGAGAGAGAGAGAGAGAGAGAGAGAGAGAGAGAGAGATAATGTAGTGATTATCTGTTGTGCCTGTGAAAATCAAGTCTACTGCAGACGGTCACACAGAACAACTGTAGTTGTTTTGTGTATTCTCATATCAAGATGTAGCCTTGGATCAAGACTATGATAGAGCATGTAATTTATCGAGTCTGACTTTAGGGATATGCAAATGTCAAAATCGATCAAATACATCTATGATAGTCTTGATCCAAGCGGCTACACCACAGACGAGGCTAAATTCATTCAGTTCTCAATCATTCTCAATTATATGACAGGTTTTATTCTTTTATTCTTTAAAAATAAATAGGCTACTGCTGATTTGCTTGTAATAATTGAAACAATTACGCTGTGACTCATTGCACACGTGCGTAATCAGTGTAAAGTACATTTACTCAAGTACTGGACTTAAGTAAAATGTTGAGGTATTTTTACTTTACTGGAGTATTTCCAATTTTCAATACTTTTATAGGCCTACTTCTACCCCACTCCCCATTACATCTCAGAGGCAAATATTGTACTTTTACTCCACTACCATTATTTGAAAACTTTAGTTACAAGTTACTTTGCATATATAAATTATTATATTATAAAACATGCATTAACCACTTCATCCCTGTTTTATACATAGGCTATTGTGACCATTGTGAGCTTGTAGATCTGAAATTTTCAAACATTTTAGTACTTTTACTTTTGGCAGTTTGGTACTATATATTCTGATGCCAATACTTTTGTACTTTTACTCAAGTAACATTTTGAACACAGGCCTTTTACGTGTAACAGTCTGAGTATTTTTGTATTGTGGTATTGTTACTTTTACTTAGATAAGTAAAATATCTGAGTACTTCTCCACCACATCCTCCTGCAAATGCAAATAGACTGTATGTCAACTCAACTGCTGAACCAGTTATACTTATGTTTTGCACGTGAGGTTGTTTTCATTTTGTGCGCAATGGAGAACTCAGTTCCGGACACACATGGAGCATTTTATAGCATAAACTAAACACCGTGTGAGTGAGTATAGGCTTATATGGGAATACACATTTCTTTTGGGTAGCATATCTCTTCTCCTAATAGTAATAATAATAGTAATAGTAATAGTAATGGCGTGCAGTGATGATTAAACAGGGGGAAAGTTGAACCAAATGATTGAGTGTGCACTGTGCATGGCTGGTATCAAGCTTACTTATTTATATGGTGTCTCTCTCTCTCTCTCTCTCTCTCTCTCTCTCTCTCTCTCTCTCTCTCTTTTGCTGAATGCCGTAAGTAGCTAGCAAATATGTGTATTAGTATATATAGCTCCATAGTTGTCCCGATCTATCGTCATGTTGCAATTGGATTCGGCAGCCAAGTTTCATAACTGCACCACTGATAGAAGTTATGCTTCCCGTTTCCAGAAGAACAAGCTCACAGAATTCACACACACACACACACACACACACACACACACACACACACACACACACACACACACACACACTCATTACTGGGTCAGCCGGTGGTCTGGAGTCCAGCGGGCGTTGTTCTAGTGTCCAAAAGTAACGAAGGAAGTACATTTACTCAAGTACTGTACTTATACAATTCTGAGGTATCTTTTACTTTACTGGAGTATTTCCAATTTTCTGTACTTTTACTTATACTCTACTACATCTCAAAGGTAAATATTGTAGCCTACTTTTACTCTACTACAATTATTTGAAAAATTTAGTTAGTTACTTTGTAGTTTTTGATTATTTTATTACAAAACATACATTAACCACTTCAGACCTTATTCATTTCGGCCGATTTGAAAATAGCAGATCTACAAGCTCACAATGCATAGCAATGCGATGCATTGTGGGCTTGTAGATCTGCTATTTTCAAAATATTTTTATACATTTAATAACTTGTGAAATGGGACATTCTGCATAATGAGTACTTTCTACTTTTTGGTGGAGAACTTTCGACTTTTACATGTAATTGAGTATTTCTACTCTAAAAATGTAGTATACTTTTTCCACCACGATAAGTAGGCTACTTTGTAATAATAGACTATATAGGCCTTGTGTTTGTGAGTCATTCCTCACTGGGCAGCAGCAGCCACATTACACAAAAATCAATGGCCTGCATTGATTGTGAGGGTGATGATGAACAAACACTGTTAGTTTACTTTAACTCATCACCTTATCCTAGGTCTAGGAAACCTGTTTACACCACTCTGTGTGTCAGTCTGAACCTCATGCCAAAGATAATCTTATCACACAGTTAAAGAAGTGTTCCATGCTTCCCGTTTCCAGAACAAGCCGACAGTATTAACTTCTAGAATTCACACACACTCATTATTGGGTCAGCCGGTGGTCTGGCGTCCAGCGGGCGTTGTTTTAGTGCTGGTGTAAAGTAACGAAGTATGATAGCTACATTTACTCAAGTACTGTACTTCAGTACAATTCTGAGGTATTTTTACTGGAGTATTTCCAATTTTCAGTTGACTTCTATTTTTTAAATACATTTTGTATTCCGGACTTTTACTATCAGAGTATTTCTACTTGATACTTTTACTTAAGTAAAACATTTGAGTACTTTGTTTTTTTCACCACTGGTGTTGACTTTTAGTGCCGATTGGCCCATACTGTGTTTCAGCACCTCCGGGACATCCAATGGACAGCGAGGTGAGGGATGCTGCTTATGGCTCAGTTCCATTATAAATGTGGAAGCTTCACACAGACACAGTTTAGTCACTAACTGGATGTCAGCTGAACACCAGCTTCACCTGCAACTGCAACATTTCAACAAAGGCTTTTTGTGCTGTCTGTGCATGGGACTATAAGGAAAAGGTATGGATATCAAGCAATTTGTATTTACTTTTGTATTTTGTGTAGGCCTGTATTGTACAATGGTGTGCATTATTTTCTTTTTCCCCCATTTTTTTTTTTACAAACAAAACACACAAATGTAGCCTACAGATAATGGATTAATCATTAATTAATATTGTATTAATAGAACATTATATTTGTTGTGTCCAAAACTTTCCCAAACTTGGTCCAATAGCCTCAAAAATTATTTGGGATTTATGTATCTCAAAGTGAAGTTTTCTTCTGTGTGTCCAGCTTGTGTGTTTGGGGTGGGAGACAGAGCAGGGCTAGAGATGGAGAGACAGGGCGAGAGGCATTCTGCATGAGAGACGAAGAGTGGGAGACAGAGAGATGGAGAGGGACAGAGAGGGGACACGCTCTGTGTGCCGGTTGCCCTGTTTTTGTTAATTGTCCATCTCTGGCAGTTCTTTTATGTTTTGGATGCAGTAATTACAGAGAAACCTCACGGCTCGATGGGCCTGTTTAGACAGGGATTGTGTGTGTGTGTGTGTGTGTGTGTGTGTGTGTGGGGGGGGGGGGTGTCTTCCCGTAAGGAGCCAATGACACAGCCATTGAGTCAAGTTTGGACAAATTTGCCTCTTCCACAAAATAGGCCATACAGCTTGTCTTAGCTATTTCTTGCCCATAGTCTGTGACAGCTTGTCTCAGTTATTCAAGTGATGCTTCCACCCCTTATCTGAACTTCTACTGGACTCTGTCATTCGTTAGATTGCTTGTAATGTTTGGTGACAGTTGGTGACCAAGGAATTGGCACATACTGTCTGTCTTCTCCTGTGTTAAGATTTCACTGTCATTTGTTACAATGTAATTAGGAACATATTTTTTGCATCTTGTTTGATGAGAGAAACAGGTTAAACTAATAAGACAAATAAAGCAAACATTTGTGGAAGGCTGCCTAGACCAGATGTCATATTAAAATCCTCTGTGTGAGGGCACCCGGGTAATGTCCCACCGCCATGGGGACTGCAGTGGGGTTCAATTCCTCCATGATGCCTCTGCCTTGGCCGGGTGCGCCAAAGAACACAAGCTGTGTTCACGGGTTAAAAGCCGGTACGGGATTGTGTCCTTTGTTGCTGCATTAGCGACTCGTACAGGTTGGTTAGGATGCCTGTTCAGCGGGGAGCGGAACAGTGTAAAGGTGACATGTTCCTCTGCACTTGTTACACTCTCCCAGTGAAACTCCTCACTGCCAGGTGAAAAGAGGAAGCTGGAGACTCCATGTGCGTCGGAGGAGACATGGTGGTTGTATACTCCCGCCCTAAGACCAAACAGTAGTTGACACAGTGACAGGGAGGGACCGTACACACGTGCACAAAGTGGGGAGAGAAAAAAATAGAAAATAAATCAATTCTTTAGAGTCTTTTTTCTTGAAATCCCTAGTGTTCATTTAATTGTGAGTTTATAACATTTGACCGTTTTGGGGCATTTCTTTACACACTCATTTACATGAGGCTTACATTAGCACTGAAGGTCTTGTTGTGCACTTAATCCTTGTCAGTGCTGTACCTTGTGTTGTGTTAAGTGACCAAAGTTCAGGGCCTTTATCTTGTGATCTTATAGTGCTGGAAGCAGCTTCTGCCCAGCCCTGCATGACTTCAGCAATAGGGTGAGAGTAAAACCTCCCTTTTCCCCTGTCTCTGCTTTTCTCTCCACAGATCGGTGACTAACGGTCCTTTCATCCCGAGCCTCTGTCAGGGAGGGTACGAAACTCCTCCATCTTCCCCTCCTCTGCCTACCTGTTCTCTGTCGCTTGTCTCTCCCCCCCCTGGGTCTCTTCTTGTTCCTCTGTTCTTAAGTTTCTATCCCGGGGAACCATGGCTCCGACCCTGTCTACGGCGTTCGCCAGGCGCTGGTGGATGGCGGTGACCGCCATCATCGAGAACCTGCTCTTCTCCGCTGTGCTCCTGGGATGGGGTTCGCTCCTCATCATGCTCAAGTCCGAGGGTTACTACTCCTACATGTGCAACGCGGAGGGTGAGTCAGAACCACTAGCTAAAATGTACTGTCTGTCTGCTCTCTGGGTGTTTGTCGTGTTCTATGACAGTGGTTCTCAACCTGGGGGCCCCACATGATTTTAGGGGGGTCCCCAGATGACAGTAAAGTGACAATTTAAGCACTTTTAATACCTAATACCTAAAAAAACTAAAACAGGGGGGGGAAAAGTATTAAATGAAATGAAAAAAGATCAGTACTGCATCAAAAGTAATCAACAGACTGTACTATAAAAACTGGTCAAACATTGGCCAAATTGTCAATTAATATAAGAAACAAGAGGCGTTGTGAGCTTGTATATCGGCTATTTTCACAATATTTATCTGTGGAACCGAGTCAAACTAAACTCCTACATTACATTCCAAGTGCTTGTCAGGGGGGGCGGGGGTCCCCAGTTCAAATATGATTATTTGGGGGGGGTCGCGGCCTGAAAAAGTTGAGAACCACTGCTCTATGACAGACTGAGCCCTTCAAAGAATTGAAAGTACATGCAAGAGTCAGCTCTAGGTCCATGAATTCCAGACAGATAGTCACGATAAGATAAGAGAGAAGAAGAAAGAGAATCAACACACTATTAGGGAAAACAAGGAATGTTGAAAAACACAGGCCTATGATGTAAGAGAAGAATTTAGGCCATAAAGAGCACCTCAGTACCCAGCTCGCCGGGTTCCAATGTCACAGGATGTAACTGGGTGTCTGTTTGCCATTTAACAGAAAAAAACATTAAGAGGGAGAAGCTGTGTGCTTGCGTGCATGCGTGCGAGCGTACGTGTATGAGTGTGTGCATGCACATGTGTAGTCTGCTTGTGTGTGCGTGTGTGTGTGTGTGTGTGTGTGTGTGTGTGTGTGTGTGTGGGGCAGGTTATTACGTAACATGTCTTCATCGAAACTTGAACAGTGCTATCAGCGCTGTCTTCCAGACATGTAGAGAATGCATTGTCTGGATGAACCCATTTAGTGCTGTGAATGGAACTTAAAACCACTGCCATGGGGGGGGGGGCCTGAGGGAATATAAAAGAGAAGAGGAGAGGGGGGTGGCTAGAGTTGGTTAAATTAGATACAATATATCACAGAAAACTCTCACTGAGGGTTTTATATGAAACTGAAAAAGGTGCTTTATATCTCTTCTTTATTTACAGTATGGCCTTTCAAAAGGTTCTGTGTGGTACATGTGATTCTTTAATCCATGTGGTTCCCTGATTTGACATATAACCTTTTTGGTGGCTATATACCAGTGGTCCCAACCAAGTATTTATGCACTTTTTTTTACATTTTTTCTTCAACAAACAAAATCACATTTGTTCAGAAATAACAAAGAAATGACAAAGACAAGAAAAAGACAAAAAGTCCATCAATTAAAATAGCAGAACTACAAGCTGAGCTGTGAGCTTGTAGCTCAGATATTTTGACTATTTTTTAAATAGGACTTAGTGATTGATTGGGTTTTTGTAAATTTGGGTCTCATGGAGAAAAGGTTTGGGAACCACTGCTATGTACAGTACTTAAAGAGATAGCAACTTTATAAAGGTGCCTTATCAACAACAATAAAATAATAATTTACATAATTATTGCAAATAATGTTTGTAGAATAATTATGTAAATGCTCTCAGAGTCAACAACATCACTAGTTCCTATGACACAGCAGACAGCATCGACTCAAAGCAATAACACAAACAACAGCTAGGGAACTGATTGTGTGATTGATTTGCAAATATTTGACTGGAGTTGTCTGGCAGTCTGTCGTCTCCGATTTGTAGTCAGCCTACAGTTCTCTTGTTCCCAAAAGTAAAGGCCAATTCACACCGCCAGCACCGCACAGCACAGCACAGCGGCGTGACGCATGTGAAGTGCCGCCCATAGCACCAACAAGAAGCACCACGTGGCAGCACAGTGCTGGGAGAACACCAATTGAGAACACACACAAATAATGAACAGTGATACATTGGAACGCCGGGCAGGTGTGTCAGCACACGTTGGCACGCGTCTAACGCCACTGGTTAGGTACAATAATGGGGGTGGCTGTTTTGACACACACCGTTCGCGGGCAGTGTACAGTATAATGGCCGTAAGCTGGGAGTGTTTCGTTATGTACAATACAAAGGAATGCCAGTTGATGTATAGTGGTGTTTAAGGCATGTGCCTTTGGTACATACACAGGGCATGTGCCCCTCCTGTCCAAAAGCCATGTCTCCTGTACCTCCCACATACACACACTTACCTACCCCTGAACTTTCCCTATCCACTTTCCTACTGGCTATCGCAATAACAAAAAAAAACAACAACAATACAAAGGAGAGTGTACTGCCCACTCTCCTTTTACAAAAACTACAATGGCGTGATTGATACGGACAATGGCTCCAGTCAGGAGATGTTTTTGGAGAAAGATAAGCAGACAGAGAGGCCACGGAAAAGAGACGTGAGAAAGGGGCAGCGAGGCCCGATGTGCCAGCCTCATTGTCGTGACCTCAGGTGACAACAGAGGAGGAGGAGGAGGAGGAGCAGCCAGCCTCCTGTCTTGGTCGTAGCGTGCACGGCAGAGCGCACACACGTTGCACCTTGACACCTGGAGTCATGTTGTTCAGTCTCAGTCATTGCCGGCTTATCTTCACGTTGGTTTACACAACTGATTTATCTGACTGACGATTTGCAAATGCATGTCATGTCATCTGCGATGCATAACCCCCAGTCTCCACACCTTACTTCATTGATTTCATTAACCGCCAACAACAACTAGAAAACACATGGCATCACAAGTGGCATTGATTGCAGCCAAGCTTTTAAAAACAAAACAACACCATATGTTCCATAGACTACTTTTTAGATGTTGCAGCACTTCAGTATTTGTGTATTCTTTGCAGTGGCAAGGGTCTCTTCTATTGAGAACATTGAATAAAAGTGAGGAATTTCAACCTGGCATTCGTATTTAGGACATGTCAATACAGTATAGTCAATATTAAGACAAAAAAAACATGATGTCACGTTGTGAACTTGTAGGCTATTTTTGCTATTCGTTATACAACAAAGAGTACAGGGCTTAAATGAGTAGTTCACCCAAAGGATGACTTATTTTCTATCAATTACACACCCCATGAAGCCTTGAATTCATGGAGATCTTTTTATTTTTGTCGCATTCCTAAGCCAATGATTTGATGACCGGCGGAGTCTACGGTAAGAGACTCAAAGAGTCATACTGAGTCTCCTATTGACCGATGACCTGGTCATCAAATTATTGGCTTGGAATGCGACAAAAAATTTAAAATCTCCATGAATTCAAGGCTTCATGGGGTGTGTCATTGATCAAAAATAAGTGTTTTTTGGGTGAACTACTCCTTTAAGTGGCTTAGGAGGCTGTGCTGATGCTGAACCTCAAAGATGGTGGGTTTTTATAGATGTTGTCGTTCATTTGATATTCGTGATATCATGGGGACCCAGAATCCCAGCACTTTGGCTCTGTGTGAACTGCTGAGTAGCAGACTCAAAAACCCACATGTCGAGTCATAGGTAACTTCCTGGATCGTATGCCAAGTCAGCATACATCTGTTCTGATGACATCACAAATAGAGAACAGAGAGAAGCTCCCACTCAGCTGCTCTCCAGCATGTGACATGTGACACGTGACATGTGGTTGAAGCCAAGGCAGATCAGCAGAGAGCTTTTTTTCCATTGCTGGAAATATGGAGGGGGGTCAATGTCTACTTCTGCTTGTAAAGATAAATGACAAAGAGGAAGAGAAAGAGAGTGAGGCAAGAGACGTCAGCAAGTCATCACTTTGAAAGTAGAAGTGAACTTTTAGCCTATCAAGTATCAAGTTATTCTCAAATATGACATTGTAAGTCCACAAGCCAAAGTCAAGTCAAGACCGACAGTAGACCCAATTTCAGAGTCATAGGTTAAAGGAACAAATGACTCTGCTGGCTAGAAATGTCCCACTGAGTTGTACCAAACATCATAGACTGAATGGGTGAACAAGGAAAGACTTTGTTATGATGGAACAAACTTCAGGACTCTCTGAAACTGGTTCGTTTGGTCTCCATAGAGACATTTAGGGTGCTTCTTGAGCAGTGGTGGAAAAAATATTCAAATGTTTTACTTAAGTAAAAGTATCAATACTGCAATGTTGAAATACTCTGTTACAAGTAAAAATGGGCTTCCCTGAATTAATAAAGGAAAAAGAAAGGAAAAGAATGGCACAGCAGGCTCCGCAGTTTAGTTGAATAATTCCATGTAATATCACCACGGTGTGTGTCAGTTGTACCCAGTAGGCACTAGATAAACCACATACTCTAGGAAACACACTATCACAGTATCATAAACTATACTAATAAAGTTCAAGGTGATAATGAATACACCTAAAGGAATTTGAGTGCTTTCCGTGGACTTTGGACTATATACTGTTTTTCTTTTCTCTGAGAATTCTTTCTGCCTTCTCCTTTATGTGTGTTTTTGCAGTGCCAAGCTGTCAGACACATGCAAAACGATCATATACTGTAGCTGACAAATGGTGCGGTTTACTGATACCACTGGTATTTAGCTTTGAGCCATGTTTTTATTTTTTGATAGGGGTTTTATAGGGGAGGCATGAGGTTGTGGTGACACCCACACGTCATTTCTCTGAACAAGTGCTCCTGTGGCTCTGGGCCATTCAGGGAAACTCAGTAGCTTGTCCGATTCCACCTGCTCGCTGTACACAAACACCGGGCTAAAACTAATACTGTGGTTCCCATCCACTCATCCTCTTTGAATCTGTGCCGGAGTGTGAACTGGTTTCTGAGGAGGCTTTTAACGCTTTGTTATTAAGCACGTCATGACATTTCGCACGGGGGCTACTGTATCGCACACACTTGACTCCAGTCAGCCAGTGAGCACTTGGACAAAGAAATAGAGACATGCTGCCATGGGGGTGTAAGGGGAAACCAATGAAATGCTTGGACACAAAGCAGGGAACTGTGGAGCAAACTGAGGAGGGAGCCCTCACCCCCTTGTTCCCTGAACACCTGCTGGGTTAACGACTTACAGAACAGTAGCGCGCAGCAAATTAAACGAAGCCTTTAAAGTTGACGCAAACAATTCCTACAGGTGCACTTATAAACCCTGTCTTTATAAAAGCAGCGTTGGAACAGATTGTTATTACACCCTCTGAAGCATTATTAAGCATAATATTGCACTGCAGGAAGTAGTGTATTGCTATCATAACCTAGAGGAAAAGGCAATTAACAAAGAATGGCAAACAAGACAGACCAGTATAAGACTTTAAAGTGTAGGTCTTTCCATTATAGAAAATAAGAAAACAGTGAGTACAGTTCCTGACCTACACTATCTGAGTTCAGTTATCTTTGCCCTGTGCTTACTGTTTTTACGATGTACTGTATTACGCCAGGGCAGCAGTTTGTCTTTGTCTTTATCCACTTTGTGTTCTTTTTGTTGCGTACAAGGTCAAGGCTGTGGCTCTTTTTTTTTTTGCTTTGTCAGTGCCAGTAGTGACAGTGTGAGAGTTGAGCACGTGTGAGAGAACTCAAAATAGAATGTGTGTGTCTTCACTGTCTACACATATGTGTGTGTGTGTGTGTGTGTGTGTGTGTGTGTGTGTGTGTGTGTGTGTGTGTGTGTGTGTGTGTGTGTGTATGTGTATGCACAGTGTACTGAACACATGACGACCAGCTTATGATGTAGCAGGACCCTGTGAATAAGTAGAGCTGTCACCCTTTAAGCCTAGATTTATGTTCCCTCGCACAACGGTGCTGCTTGCCGAATATACGGTAACAGACCTACGTACAAGCTCACAACGCGTCACGACCGTGGCACGTTGTGAGCTTGTAGGTCTGCTATTTTCGACGTGCGACAAGTATGAATCGGGCGCGTGCACACACCCACACATTGAGCGCACACAATATGGCCATCCTGTCCTATGCACAGTGGTGGAAAAAGCACTTAAGTAAAAGTATCAATACTGCAATGTAGAAAGTCCGGAATTCAAAATGTACTTAAGTAAATGTACAAAAGTATTGGTATCAAAATGTACTTAAAGTACCAAAAGTAGAGAGTACTTTTCAAATGTATAAGCTTGTAGATCGGCAATTTTCAAATGGTCGAAATGTATATAGGGCTGAAGTGGTTAATGTATGTTTTGTAGTAATAATAAAAATTTACGTTTAAGTTTTCTAATAATTGTAATGGAGTAAAAGTACAATATTTGGTTCTGAGATGTAGTGGAGTAGAAGTAAAAGTATTATAAATTGGAAATACTTCAAAATTGTACTCAAGTACTGTACTTGAGTAAATGTACTTAGTTACTTTACACCACTGCACGTGCATCACCATGATGTAAATCACGTCTCTTTATCAGGTAGGCTAATGAGGTTCATGACTTCTGAGGAGAACAGTCAGCGTGGTGCCATCAGACCCTGCTCAGTTATAGCACCCTGACAAAAGATTTCACACTTCACAATCAGAGGCAGAATCAAGAAACGCATGAGTGCCAAGTATTAGTATATACTAGACAACTAGAGGTTCTCACACCTACGTCGCACCACCGATCCGACCGATAGCCTATGCCCATATATGGAGCTTCTGTTGGCATGCTGATCCTGTTGCTGTCTGTATACGTACCTATGGCTTCTACTGACTCACTGACTGCAATAAGAACCAAATATCTTAACTAATCTATTTTAGCTTAACTTAATTTACCTTAAACTTATCTTAAAGGGACTACACCATGCATTTAAAAAATATATTTCATATTTAATATCATATTGTTTATGTCCCTCAGACGTTTTTCAAAAGGTTTGAGCCTAAATCAAGCCTCAGATATACTCATTCCAACTAACTTCTCTCTGGCTTATAAAGCACTTTCACCTGCAATACCACATTGTCCTTATTTGGCACGTGGCGCTATTGAGACATTTTGTATGCACGTTATCTCCTGGTTCTGTGTGGAAAAGGTTTTTTTTTTTTTTTGCTTTGTAGGTGCTTTGTAGGTGCTTTGTAGGTGCTTTGTAGGTTCTTTGTAGGTATCGCATGTGACAGGCGGGGGCAAATCAGTTGGCCTCTTTTGAGACCAATTTACATAAAACCCCAGATATGCTGTGAAAGCCTGAGTGCTCAAACTTGGGCATTTATTGGGATAGAAGAGAGGTAGGGGAGACCAAAAACACACAAAAAAGAAGGAAAAGTTAAAATTCATGCATGGTGTAGCTCCTTTAATTTACCTTAAACTTATCTTAATCCAACCTTAAACCGTCCCTCTCGCTTCTTCCGTCCTATAACTCTCTCTTCTCTCTTCAGGTAACAGCTCCTCCTCCTACAACCAATCCCTGCCCATGGTGACCCCTCCGGCCGACGACGGCGACGGCGACTACAGCGACTACTTTGAGCCCCAAGGAGGCTCAGTAGTGGTGGGCCTAGGGGACGGCGTGGAGATGCGGCCCCTGGTGCCCATGGACGGGCACATGAGGATGAACGGCTGGCTGATCTGCAAGGAGCAGGACGAGATGCTGAACATGGCCTTCACCGTGGGCTCCTTCCTCCTGTCCGCCATCACGCTGCCCCTCGGTATCGTCATGGACAAATACGGGCCTCGCAAGCTGCGGCTGCTGGGCAGGTAAAAGCACAGCCGTAGCAATCGAATGACCAAGTGGTGGAAAAAGCACTCACATTATCAAAATGTATGTAAAAGTACCAAAAGTAAAAGTACTAAAATGCTTGAAAATAGCAGATCTACAAGCTCACAACACGTCGCATCGCGACGCGTTGTGAGCTTGTAGATCGGCTATTTTCAAATAGCCTAGGTATGAAATAGGGCTAAAGTGGTTAATGTATGTTTCATAATGTAATATAGTTATCTGCAAAGTAACTAGTAACTAAAGTTTTCAAATAATTGTAGTGGAGTAAAAGTACAATATTTGCCTCTGAGATGTAGTGGAGTAGAAGTAAAAGTATAGACAATTGGAAATAAATAACAAAAAAATATATACTTAAGTACAGTACTTGAGTAAATGTACTTTACACCACTGCAAATGACCTTTCAAAACATACGATTTTTAACTGTACTCGGACCACTTCTTTCCGTCTACACCAAATCCACGTTTTGAGCTTGTTGATCTGCTATTTTTGGTGAATGTTACCTCAAGCATAGGCATGTTGGGGTTCAAGTGGTTAAAAGATGCTGTTAAATGTTTGTCTAGGTTTTTTAAAGATTTGTATAGGAGGCATACACAAATATATATGTTTTTTGGAAGATATGAGTGTGACATGATGTTATCTCTCTCTTTAGCACCTGCTTTGGGTTCTCCTGTCTGCTCATCGCGTATGGAGCCTACAATCCTAATGGTAAGTGGAGTCTATCTATCTTTGCATCTTACATGTTGCTATTTTTGTGAGGTGTTCAATATATTTGATATGGATGTTTAAAAATATACAGAGATTTTTATAAATATAATTTCGGACTCACTTTCTGATCACTTAAAGTATATTTTCTCTCATTTAGAAACATCCAAAATATGTATTTTTATATATGGTATATTTTTCTGTGAATTGTGTTACAGAGTATTTTATTTTATTTGTTTGTTTGTTTGTTTGTTTGTTTGTTTGTTTGTTTGTTTGTTTGTTTGTTTGTTTGTTTGTTTGTTTGTTTGTTTAGCATATTATTATGCATTATATATATGGTAAAACATTTCCAAGAAGATATCATAAAACCTTAAATCCAGGCATAAAGTGTTGTCAGTGTTGTCAACTACAGGTCAAAAATGTTCACCCTGCAGCACCCCAAAGAAATGACATCATACTGTGTTGTTGGAGATTGTGACATCAACTGTACCCTGAGAATTGGCCAGCCTATCACAGACAAATACAAACCCCACACTTCTTCAGCCCCCACTTTGGTTGATTTTCTTTGGTGTGTCGTGGCTGACAGCTAGGGCTGTCACGATTACAAATTTAAGTTGACGATTAATTGTCACTGAAATAATTGCGATTAACGATTTAATTGTGTGTTTGGCATTGAACATTGGAACATATGAATTTAATTTATGTTTGCCTTTTAGGCTGCGTAATCAAAAAATGCACAGGGCAGATATGACAAAACTTAAATATACAAAGAAATTATTGACATATTTAATAATTTATATTTTATATAAAGTATATTTGAAAATCTGTGAAAAATGTTCAACTTTTATGACGATTATGCAAAAATAATGACAGGCCATACTGACAGCATGTGTTTCATTACCTCCTGTAACCACTTAACCATACAGTAATCCCAGCGATTCCCAGCTGGGGGCTGTGTTCCAATGATCCAAACTAAAACACAATCAATTGATTGATCATTAACATAAACAATGCTCTGAAAATGCAGGCGGCCCACACATCTGACCACGATGAATGGTCAGATGTTTTTGGCTGAATGACTGTTCACTCCAGAATAGAGATGCTATAGGCTTCATGGCAATTCATTTAATTTGTTTGTAATCTGATTGTATCTGTTTTAATTCACAGAACTTTCTGTGCTCATATTCGTCGCGCTGACTTTCAATGGCTTTGGGGGCATGTGCATGACTTTTACCTCCCTCACGGTAAGTCTGTGTGCGCGTGCGTGCATTTCAAATCGTGAAAGTAGACGATCTACAAGCTCACAGCGCCGCGCAGTGTTGGCACTGCGATGCATTGTGAGCTTGTACATCTGCTATTTTCCCTATCATTTATATATTTTTTGAAAGATTTCTGGGAAATCTTAGATGTTTTCCTAAATGTCTACATTTCAACACAGCAATGCATTGATATTAAAAAGTAAATGTACATTGTAATTTGTAGTTTTGAATACTTTACTAAACTTATTTTTTTTAAGCATGTACTTTTGAATACTTAAGTAATATACTTTAAAAGCAAGTAAGCTCTGGTACTTTGACCCAAGTACAAATTTGACTGAGCAACTTTCACCTGTAGTAGAGTAGTATTTGACTAGGAGTATTCTATACGTTGACTCAAGTTCTGGGATTGAGTTCTTTGTCCACCACTGCTGTTATTGCTGTGGTGTTGTTGTTTTGTTTTTGACTGGCTGCCCTGTAGCGTACTCTGTCCTCCTGACACATCCTGACTTTGGACAGAAGGAGTGTGGGGAGGGACGGAGGGAGGGAGTGATGGTGTGGTTCATTATCACTCTTCCAATAAGAAATCCATCCTCTCTCCCTGTTGTTGTTTGATAGGAACAACATGAAAGCTTATCCCTTGTTTATTTGTCTCTCTCTCTCACTGTTTCACACACACACACACACACACACACACACGCACGCACACACGCACGCACGCACGTCACACACGTACGTCACACACGTCACACACACACACACACACACACACACACACACACACTCACGCATTAAACTCACTCTGGAACAGGGAGGCAACAGGAGAACACATTGGGATCAACTTCTTGATTCAGAGCTGCCTCTTGTGTACAAATAAACAGAAAACTAAGGCTAATGCATAAATGAATACATTTGCAGAATAATGCAATACAATTCACAATGAATCCAAAGTTCCATGCAGCAGAAATCTGTGATGTCACTGAATTCAAGTCTTGGCAGGGAGGGTTGTTTGAGAAAGAATACCAATTATTATTGTCCAAGGTCAATCGTCACAATAATTAACAGGCTTGATAACAAACATCAACATAATTCATTAAGCACCTTGTAAAACAACTTGAAGTGAAATGTTGTTCCATTTGTACACTTTCTGAGTTAAAGAGCGGTAAGAGTCCCTTTGGTTCCTACTGTAACTATCACTCATTCAGCTCGGGACCCCCTGGAACCCTGTCAAGGACCCCTGGGGTTCCCAGACGTCAAGAACCACTGAAATAGGGGGGCACGGTGGCGCAGTCGGTAGCGCTGTCGCCTCACAGCTAGAAGGTCCTGGGTTCAATTCCCGCCGGGGACGCTGTGGGCGCTGGGGGCGTGTTCTCTCCTCCGCGTCATCAGTGCCCATACCCTAGGTGGGGTTGGTGAAAGGGCCTTTCTGTGTGGAGTTTGCATGTTCTCCCCGTGTCTCCTAGGGTAGTTAATACCCTCACAAAAACATGCAGTAATCCTGGTCACTATACTGCCTCCCCCTGGTCAGCCAGGGCGCCTGATGGAGGGGAAAGGAACTGGTTGGAATAACGTGTTCCTTCCACGCGCTACGTCTAACCAGGGAACCTCCCCCCTGTCGGGTGATAAGAAGCGGCCTGCTTGCTCCTCATGCATTGAAGGAGGCATGAGCTTCAGCTTGGGCTCTCCCTAGGCTGGCAGAGGGAGAGTAGCGCCCAGGATTACATAGGCAATTGGCACTGGGTGAAAAAATATGGGTTACAAAAATCGTGGGATAAAAATTATAAAAAAATAAAAATAAAGAACCACTGAAATAGTGCGTCAATACAGAATTGAACATAATCTAAAATGAACCTAAATAAGCATTAAAATAAATAAATAAAAAGGAAACAGAGGGGCTTGGTAGGATTCACACAAGTTCACAGGGTCAACACCATCCTTCCTTTCCCTCCTTCACATTCCTCCGTTCCCCCCTCTTCGCTCCCTTTTCTATCAGTGGTTCAGTCTGCAGTGACCCACACCACAATCCTGGGTCGTACCATGGTGACGCCGTTCACAAGAGAGGGGTGCAGTGCCAGTAAATCTCCCAATAAACTGCTCACTTTGCCGCATCGCTTTGGGGCTGTGAGATTCATCCCTTATGTCCTTCTGTCACTGTTTCACCTAAATCTCCCTCTACTAAGTTCATGCTTTGTTTGGACAGTATTAGTGGCGGCCCCCCTCTGTCAGTGATAGAGAAAAAAAACATGAATTAGGGGACTGCTTTTGTACAACGGTCTCCAGAGAGTTTTCCTGCGTGGGTGTTGAAACAGTTTTGTGCGTCTCTGTTACCTATTAAACACCCTTCCCTCGTTCTCCCCTGTTGAGCTGATGTACTCCTCAAATGTCAGGTCAAGACGAACTTTATGTGTTATAGGACATCTCACGCTTCAGGAAACCCAGTGTCTGGTCTGATTAGAGAGAGAGGGAGGGAGAGAGAGGGGAGAGAGGAGGGGTGAGAGGGAATGGGGGAGAGAGAAAGAGGGAGAGGGAGAATGCGCAAGAGAGTGAGAGAGAGAATGGGGACAGAGCGACTGAGAATGGGGGAAAGGGAGAGAGAGAATTGGGGACAGAGAGAAAGAGAGAATGGGGCAAGAGAGAGAACAGGGAGAGAGAGAGAGAGAGAGAGAGAGAGAGAGAGAGAGAGAGAGAGAGAGAGAGAGAGAGAGATGGTCACTGTCTAACAACACAAAAAATATAAAAAATAATGCTAATGAATGAACAGGAATAATGAAAGAATACAGGAATAAATGGTGAGAGGTGGTAGTTGAGTAATATATATTTTTTTCCATGTTAGGATGTGTTCAGCACCTCGGTAGCAGGTTAATCATCTACATTCATTAATCTATCTGGGGCCCACTATCATTAGTCCGTCATGCCCAGCTGACTGCAGTGTTGTTGGCTAACAGACAGTGGCCCTCAGGGGCCATTTTATAGGGCTCAGAGCTCGCGCCAGTGTGGTCAGGTCACCTTCCCGCTCCAAAATAACTAGATAGATAGGCTAGTTTGAAGTGTATCAGAAAGACTTTATAAGTGTGTTGTGCTTTCGGCACTGAAGTAAATAAAAGAAAACACTACATTAACCACATTACCTATTTTGGGCAAATGTTCAGAATTTTCTAACTTTTCTAAATATTTTAATTTCCCTTTTTTCCCTTCTTTTTTATTTCTTCAAAGATTTTCACATTTTCTCAAAATGTCTTCAGTGTGCAACTGTGCATACAGTACACCCACTCTCTCTTCCTTTCTCTCCCTCTCTCTGTTTCTTTGTCTCTATCTTCTTTATTTTCTTTCAAATGAAGACTCTTTCTCTCCTCTCTCACAGTCTGTTATCCCCCCCCTCTCTCTTTCCTCTCTCTCTCCCTTTCTCTCTATCTTTCTCTCTCTCATAGTTATGTAATTGAGTGTTGGTCCTTGTTGTTGATCAACCGCTTGAAGACAGAGCAGTTTGTGAATACCTTCGTAATTGCCCCCCCCCCCACCCACACACACACACAGTGTCTGTTTTCCCTCTCTTCCCGTCCCGACAGTTTCTCTTCCATTCTCTTCAAACACATGGGAATAACAGCCTCTGAAAAGAGGGGGAAAACATCAGACTTAACTTACCTAGATTGTTGACACGTCTCTCTCGGCTTTCGCACTCTCACCTACTCAAGTGTGTGTGTGTGTGTGTGTGTGTGTGTGTGTATGTGTGTGCATGTGTGCGTGCGTGCGTGCGTGCGTGCGTGCGTGCGTGCGTGCGTGCGTGCGTGCGTGCGTGCGTGTTTCTCTGGTCATCTTTCAGCAGTGCAGGCGTGCTACTAATTACTTGCTGCACTGTGGGGACCCTAGTGTCACAGGGTACCATAGCCCCCTTGTCTGTCACCAGCCTCCATTCTGGAGCTCACATACTGTAAACACAGCCAAGTTCCAACAAGGTTAGGTCTCTCCAGCCAAATATAGCACACAATTTTCTTCTCTATGGACATGCATGCTGAACTAGACAGACTTCAAATGAAGGACGTTCCAAACATCTTCATTTCAAGGACCCCAAAATTGACACATATTTGGCCAAGGACCCCCATTTGAAAAGATTTTGTGCCAGGGACCCCCGTAAGAGAAGATTATTTCAAAATGTTTCACAATCTTTCACATAATAGCAGATCTACAAGCTCAACAACTTGTCGCATCATGACACCTTCTGAGCTTGTAGATCGGATATTTTTGAATAGCTGAAGTATAACATAGAGCTTAAGTGTTTGTCATTTAGCTGGGGACCCCCTTGAACCCCCTCAAGGACCCCTGAAGGCCAATACATGCTCATTCCGAGGTGATATAATAACAAATTGACATCATTCCGAACTTCTGACGTGCAGTCTCAGAACCTTTTCTCAGAACTTGTGCACGGGTCCCCAGATGTCCTGACTTTCCGACTTTCAGCCTGTCCGAACCGCGTCCTCGGAAGGAGCATGTATTGGCCTTGAGGGTCCCCAGACCCCACTTTGAGAACCAGTGCATTAAGTTATAGGGTTGTTGTTGATGTAACATAAAAGACAAATCGGTTGTTTCACAATTTCCCCTTGTTTCTCTTTCTCCTCCATAGCTGGCAAACATGTTTGGGGACCTGCGCTCCACCTTCATTGCCCTGATGATTGGGTCCTATGCATCCTCAGCTGTCACATTCCCCGGTCTTAAGGTAACAAACAGCCCATAGTTATCACAAAATAAATGGTATTTCCTTTTGAACTGTTACAAAGTGTTAAGATTATACAATTATCGCAAGCCCTATCGAGATTAAGCCCGAATTGCCACTGCCATGCGCCGAAAATAGTGCGTCGCATCGTGAGCTTGTAGATCTTTGAATTGTTCTTGTAAAATTCCAATATCTAGTGGCTGCATGTTGTCTATTGCTCCTTTAACCCATTCAGTCCGGGGACGCATCTCGTGTCATTTTTAGATTTCTTTGGCTATTCAAAAATAGCAGATATACAAGCTCATAGCGCGGCACTCGGTGCCAAGCTATGAGCTTGTAGATCTGCTATTTCTTATTTTTAATTGTGAAAATGTGTGCACATCTTTGAATATATATATATATATATTTTTTTTTAAGCGAAAATGTGTAACTCAAATCTTTGCTTCTGGAGGTCCCTGGAACAACATATTTTACAAATGTTCGCTTTAAAAATACATATATTTAAAAATTTGCACAAATCTTCACGATTTTTCAAAAAGCTCATGAGCTTGTAAATCTGCTTTATTTTGAATAGAATCAGTTTTATTGTCACATCACAGGTTTACAAGGTAAAAATAGCAAATAGCAAAGAATAGCAAAGAAATAAGAAAATGTCACAAGATTCTTTCCCGGTCTAAATGGGTTAATAAATGAAAATATGTTGTGCCCCCAGAATATAAACTAGAAGATTTGCCTCTTATGAAGACACTCCAGCTCATTTCCTTGTTGTGTTGTCTTGTTCTTTCATCCTTTCATCTATATGAAAATGTGCACTTTTTCATTCATTGACTTTTCTTTTCTAGTCAGGCCCATTTAGGTTCCCTTCATATGAAATATACAATATATAATCCAACTTTGACATGAATGTACAGTAGTTGACTGGAACTGATCTTTTGTGCGTATAGGTGATCTATGACCTTGGTATACCCTTCATCACCATCCTGGTGGCTTGGGCAGCGTGTTCCGGGATCGTCTTCTTCAACTGCTTCTTCAACTGGCCCCTGGAGCCCTTCCCGGGACCAGAGGACATGTGTTACACGTTAGTATCTCTTTTATTTATCAACTTGCAGTCTGTAGGGAGGCTGGCACAAAGAGAACGTCTCCACAGGGGGGTCAAAACAGGCCGAGCATGCATCTTAACAAACACAATTATTTACATTCAAAGTCCCACGAGTGAACATGCGGTGTAGTATAGCAAGAACTGTACAAACTAGCCTATATCTTCAACGTAGGTCATATTGAAAATGTTATGTTGTATGTTCCTTGTACCTCATATATATATTTTTTTTAAATGCCCCTTTGATTGAGAATTCTTGTGCAATATGTGCAATGAAGCATGCAGTGTAATGGCAGGTGAAACTCCAGGTCAAAGTCAGACTGCTGATAAATAATGTAACAGAGGTCAGCTAAACTCATTCCTCTGGTAGAAACGCTCACTAATCTGACTGCATAGCTTGGACTGGTACTGTAATCCATTGGTTCTCAAAGTGGGGTCCAGGGACCCCCAGGGGTCCATGTGGTGGGGGGGGGGGGGGGTTCCACGGGGTCCCCGGCAAAATGTGTTAATATAGCATCACAATAATTTTAACCACTTTAACTTTTTATACTTTGGCTATTTTAGAAAGATCTTGAAAATTTGAGCAAACCTTTGAATACATATTTTTTAAACATACACAACGAACATTTGTAACTCAAATCTTTGCTTCTGGGAGTCCCTTTGAACAGAACATTTGAGATGGGGGTCCGCGGCTAAATACAAATTATTTTGGGGGTACTTTGAAATGCAAAAGTTTGAGAACCACTGCTGTAACCGTCGCATTGGAAACAGCCTCCTCCCAGTACAGGTGCACATAAGAGGGTGGAGTGCAATATCATTTCCTGTTTCCTTTCTATGATCCAATTACAGTCTAACATAAACACGGACATCAAAACACTAAACTGTTATGGCAAATATACCGTACTGACGCTCAACATATCTACGAATAGTTATGACCAGACAGGTTGAAGTCAATCCAAATATTTTCAACATACAGAAAGGGGTAAACAGATAATTAGGATCAATTGATCAAATGAACCTCGTGCAATGGTGGACAAAGTGCTCAACCCCAGTACTTGAATCAAAGTATAGATACTCCTGGTCAAATATTACTCAACTCCTCAAATGTGTTGTACTGGAGTACTTCAGAAGTACATGTATACGAAATTACAAATTACATTGTACATTTTCTTTTTAATATTTATTTATAAAAATAAAATTTCTGGAAGATTTACCGACATGTTATTGCGATGTTTGTACTTTGTAGATCTGCTTAAGTGGTTAATTCAAAATGTACATTTTCCCTGCCTGGAAATGGAGTGAAAGTCTAAAGTATCCACAAATACAACTACTTGAGTACAAGTACACATACTTGAGACATCAAATTTTACTTAAATACAGTACTCAAGTAAATGTTTTTTTTGCTACTGTCAACCACTGACCTCGTGGCTCTGATGAGCTGCTCTCCACCAAAACAAGCTCAGTCTTGCTCCTGATTGCTGTGCTGTACAACAGCACAGCTGTCTGGTAGGCCGCAGAACTACAGGAACACAGCCCTTGTTAGAATGGGTTCAAAATATACTGTACAAGAATGGCTTGAAATACATTTAGAAAATCTTCCTTTTCTATTTTCTTTTTTTTTGTTCTGCGTTGAGATGGAAACATAAGGAAACATAGGAGAATACAGAAGACATGGGTAAGGTTGGACTTGAAAAGGAAGTAAAGAACACGTGCTCCTTCACAGGTGTTACCAATAATACTGATTAAGGCTCTCCACAACAGGAGACACAGTCAGGGCGCTGATATTGTGCATGTTGGCTCACTGGAAACATTCTGCTACAACAGTGGGTCTCAAAGTGGGGTCCCTCATAGTCCTTGAGGGATTCCAAATGGCCCATTACAGGTCTGTTACGGGTCCATTTAGTTCCATTCGTACACTCTCAGAATTATGGGGGTCCTTGAAAACAATAATGAAATAAATTGAGAACCACTTTGCTAAATGGAACAGAGCCTTCATTGGTATCATTGGTAACAAAAACAGGAAGTAAGGAAGAAGCCCAATTATTCCTTTACAATATGGCTGCTGTGCATAGAGCCTATTCTTTGAGACGCTGGTATTTGGGGGCGTGGCCGAGTCCAACATTGTCTTGTAGGTGCAAACAACACAGGTGTCGTAGTTTAGGGAGCCAAATTCACAGTAGAAGCGCCTTTGTTTGCACCTCCAACACACTCTCACGACATGGATTCCCTTCCCCTTTTCGTACGTCCTGGGACCTATAGGCGTAACAGTGTGTAGCTAAAATAGTTAATTCATTGCCACACTCTGTTCTCGTTCTCCTCTCCTCCCCGCCTCTCTCCCACATCCTTCACCTGTTCATCACAGTATCAAGGTCAAGTTCAGCTGGATGGGCTTCGACCACAAGATCACAGGGAAGCAGTTCTACAGTCAGGTGACCACCGTGGGCCGCCGTCTCAGCGTGGGCCACAGCCTGAAGCAGAACGAACCGGCCAAGAAAGAAGGCAACAATCTCTGCCTCTCTACCATGGACCTGGAGGTGGAGTGCAAGCCCAAAGAGGAATGTAAGGATAATGCAGTCAATCGTATAAAATATAACAATGAAACATTCTTACCAATAATGAACTTCCACTCTGGACTAGGGCTGGGTATTGCCTACAACCTCACGATCGATACGCATCGCGATACAGAGGCCACGATACGATATGAATCGTGATGCGTGTTGATTTTGAATAAATCTAAATTTACTTTAGCAGAGTCCTAGACCACCGACCGCTGATGTTCTGACCAATATATTGTCAGAAAACTTCCAAATTAAAGTTTCCAAATCAATTTGAAAAACTTAGTTGATAACATTTAAACAAAGCAAGGAAATAAATACAAATATAAATAAATAATGTTTTGATGGATAATTGCAAAAGATTTAATCATGTATATCGTCGTTGTCGGGCAGAAACTGATGCTGATGTTTTGTTTTTTGAAAGCCGCGTCGCTCACAGCATTTCCTGCCGTATCGATATGGTAGCCTCTGTATCGATACGATTATCGGCAAGGAATACGATACTAATATTGCCGTATCGATTAATTGAACCGGCCTCTGCTCTGGACACCAAATAAGAAAGAAATTATCTCGTGGGTGTCTCTCTCCCTGATCCACTATCGTTAGCTAACATTATGTTAACTGCAGCAAACAAACATGTGTGTGTGTGTGTGTGTGTGTGTGTGTGTGTGTGTGTGTGTGTGTGTGTGTGTGTGTGTGCGTGTGTGTGTGTCTGTGCAGCTCAGTCCTTCATGCAGACCATCACCACACCTATCTTCATCCTCAGCCTGGTCACCATGTCCATCACACAGCTGCGTCTCATCTTCTACATGGGAGCCATGAATAACATCCTGGAGTCCCTCAGTGGCGGAGACCTCAACACAGGTGTGTGTGTGTGTGTGCGCCTGTGTGTGCGTGTGCGGCTGCGTGCGTGCGTGCGTGCGTGCGTGCGTGCGTGCGTGCGTGCGTGCGTGCGTGAGTGAGTGAGTGAGTGAGTGCGCGTGTGTGTGTGTGTTTACAGTATGTCCAGGTTAGGGTTGACAAACATACTTTGTAATGTCAAAATGGTCTGGGATGTAAAACAGTCTGATTAATCCCATAGATGTACTTAATGTCTTATATTATAAGTAAATTACTACAGCAGTTAGCGGTACTGTTAAGGGTTGCACGTTTCCTGCGACACGTTCTGTTTAATGGCATTTTGAACTAGTTTGGTACTATATGCAAGAATACAGTGGGCTACTTTATTAAGAAGCAGTCATTATCATTCATGATGTCAGACCAACTGGACTCACTGGGTTATACTTTCATTTGCAGTGGAGAGAATGGAGCTGGGTAAGACTACAGTAGATTACATTTAGCATTAACACCAGTGTCCACTTTAAACCTGTGGTTTTCAACCAGGTTTCCTCTGGACCTCCTTTTAGCATCTTTCATTACGTAACGATCAAGCAGTGGTTCTCAAACTCTTTAGTTTCAAGGACTCCCAGTTTGATACAGTATGCATTAAGGCTGCAGACCCCCATAACTTGTACAGTGTACAAATGGAACCAAATGGACCCCTAAGGGACTCGTAATGGTCCATTTGGTTCCATTAGTACACTCTTGGAGTTACAGACTTGTAAGGGTCCATTTGGTTCCTAACTACTGTATCAACCATTTAGCTGGGGATTCCCTGGAAGCGTGATATTTTTATACAGCTAGATTCTGGCAAGTCCCGGAAAAGACACGCTGTGAACACGCAGTAGTCACTTTGAGTGGCAGTTGGTGCAAACACTCACCCCAAAACATGATTTACGATTCTGTGCCTATCGGTACATAACTGGGATGGTGCTGAGTTGACATGACCCCACTTTGGGGTCACGGCCCACTGGTTGAGAAACATTGTTTCAGAGTTAGCATTTAACCATAGCATTTGTGATTACAGATATGATGTTCAGTAGAGTAACTCTAGCCAAGTTCACCACCACCGTCTAACACTGTATTAGAAACACTAAATCTTTCATTTAGACATTAACTGTACATAATTTCACCTCGTCTCAACCCTTGCTGTTGTTTATTGTCCTTTTAACTCATTGGCCGCGATTATCGCATTAATGCGATCTAATAAATAGCGCGCCTGGCCGCCAGGATCGCATTAATGCGATCTATGGTCTTTATTGATCTTTATGCTCTGATCACGCTATTCTGTTATGAATCAGGCTAAGTTTCAGGTTCCACTTACTTCAACCACCACTGCATCCGGTTTCAGGACTTGGGTTCCGTTTCCGGTTTTACATTTTTCCCCCCAGTCATTTTCGACCATAATAGGGAAACAAGCGGTTTTTCACACGCTATGAAAAACGATCGGAGACCTCCCCTCCTATAATCTATGGTCTGGGTGACGAACAGTCATCCCCGTTGTGTATCACATCGTAATTTTCGCCGATCACAGAATCTGAGACATTTCACTTCCGGTTCATGTGTTTGACTGTGTGAGTGGGTGTGGGGGGGGGGCGAGTGTGATCGAGAGGCGATCAAGCTGGTATGTGCTGCTCTCTAGTGGTGGAACGATCAAAACGATTCAACTGTCCAGCTAGACTTTCTATATGTGAATTAAATAACAAAATAACGAAACAAAAAAACACGAAAATCGCTGGCAAGGGCTGCTATGAACGAGGTTTTAACTCTGGCAGTCAATGAGTTAATGGCCTGTCCTTGAGCTCTAAATGAAACCTCCCGAAAGGAGGATTTGTTGTGCAGTAGTATTTATTTTACTTTATTTATTTATTTTGGGGGGCTTTTCTGCCTTTATTTCGATAGTCGAGACTGACAGGAAACCCGGAGAGAGTGACACGCAGCAATGGTCTGCCACTCTGCCGGGCTCTGGGCTCTCTGTCAGGCTGCATCAGAGAATATGTGGCACGCTCCTTAGTAGGCATGTATAACGATTTATCGTAAATCGATTCAAATCGATTCAAACTGGTGACAATTTAAATCGATTTGGTATCCAATGCAAACAGCAGAGGGCGTGTAAAAAAAAAGAAGAAAATACAGGATCTTTGTAAGAGAATTGATTAAAAAAATAGTTTTCAGTCATTTGCTACTGTATTGAAAAGATTATAGAAAATTCTGGATTTGTGTAAGATAATTAAAAATGTATTTTTCTGTCATTAATTTTGTCTGGAAAATAAAGTTGTGTTTAAAAAATCGTGAAAAATCGTATCGTGAACCTAGTATCGTGAGTTGAGTGAATCGCTACATGCCTACTCCTTAACCACTCGGACATTGGCGTCCCCAGTAGTATTTATTTGAACGGTACGTGGTGTCATCAGGAAAAGTCTTCTCAGCAAGTTTTACATCATCTTTATATATTTTCCCATTACTCTTAAAGAGACTTTCCCCTAAGTACATCCAAAATGTACTCTTTTATTTATTTATTTTGCTTTGGGGTTAATATTTACTCCCCTTCCAGTCCCCCAAGTTATTTCACATAACCTGGTAGCCACAAGGACAAATGATTTACTGGGCTATTGTACTCATTAACCAGCGAAAAAAATATGCTTTAAAATAAGCTCTCTGTGCACGTCGCTTATGTTGCGGTGAATTGGTTATAGATCAAATCCCACCTGAGCCTTCTTCCTGTGCATGCGCTAGAGTACACCGTGTCCCTCTCAGCGGTCAATCCCCATACAGCAAACATACAAAAGGGGGCGGATTGGATTCACCACTCACCTTTATTAAAAAAACTTCCCCATCCCACATGCACCTGCTATCTCCCTGACCCCTCTGTTTCTGTACCCCCAGTCACCAGTCAATCATTTTCTCGCCATCTCTCCAAGTCACTGCATTCACTCTTTCTCTTCATCCTTTTTCTGTCTCTGTCTCTCCGTCTCTCTCTATTTTCCAGTGAGTCTCTACTCCTCCATCTTCGGCATAAT
>NC_137609.1:12739437-12769437 GCF_963280865.1 Gymnoscopelus braueri | reverse complement strand
TGGCAAATATACGTGTTGGATGGTTTGTGCTGTTGCATATTAGTGATCCTTTTATTTCAGGTAGGAGAAAAGGTTTTTTTTGTTCTAGAGGCATTACTGTTTGAACATGGATGAATTCACAAAGGTAAAATAAAGATATATTGATTTGTTTAAATGGGTGACCTTGTTTTTGTTCCGTCAGTTAGCTTATATTACAGTTCTTCTCGGTTGCTTAAACACAGAAACTGGTTCCTGTAGAACAAAAATCCATAACCTTATGCCGTTCCCCAAAACACACACATTTCCGTTCACCTGTTTCAACACTATTCAAAACTGTCCGAAGTCAGCATGGTGATGACCTGTGTGTGTGTGTGTGTGTGTGTGTGTGTGTGTGTGTGTGTGTGTGTGTGTGTGTGTGTGTGTGTGTGTGTGTGTGTGTGTGTGTGTGTGTGTGTGTGTGTGTGTGCGTGCGTGTGTGTGCGTGTGTATGTGTGAAATGCTGTATTTATAGTGCATCTGTATCCCTCTGCCAGCATTATCATTCCTCTCTCTTCTCAATTCCAATTCCAAGCCTGCTCCACCCTGTGAACAACCTACCCATGATGTGATCAAGCTCAAGTGCTGATCACAGATCAGACAGTGCAGGTAGAGCATGGCCCTGCATAGATCCCATTGCACAGTGGGACAGTAGCGCAGTGATTGTCTAGTTCAGTGGTTCAGTGGCCCACTTAAAGAAAATTCTAAAGTGTTCACGGCCCACCCATCTGACCACTTGTTAAAGATATATTTACTTTCAGACATGTTTGGGGTCATTTTAACGTCTACTCAGGCTTTTGTGAGCACCCAAGACAGTTTTTAAGGGCGCCTTCACACCAGGATGTTGAGGTTACTTGATATTCATTTTAGCAGACACGCCCCCTCCGCGCAAGTGGAGCTTACTATGAGTGTGCGTGTGTGTGCGTCTCTGTGTGCGTGCACTGCCTCAGCCCTGTGTGCAGCCAAGTAAATGTCCAATATAGACGTACCATACATCAAATGAAAGGCCTTTGAAAACTGAACACACCTGTCAAGGTTGCGTTTAAGCCCGCCCCTTCCCCCAGAAGCCACGCCCCGGAGAAGGTTCCTAAAAACTCCCCATTGAAACCCCATGTTAAATGAAAAGTGCCCGAATCGCTCCGAAACTTTTTCTACCCCCCCTAAGTGGGGGTCTACGAACAAATACTTCGGGCTCGGATTTTGGCTCCGCCCCCCGGAAGTGGGTGAAACAGCCACTTCAAACACATTGTTGAATTGTTCAAAAACATTCAAAGTTTTTTTTTTGTGAATTTCTATTTTTCTAAGATGCTCCTTTTAACGCAGATTTTTTTGGTATTTTTTATATATTTTTTTATTGGTTACTTTTTTTTAGATGATTTCTTTTCATTATCATTTAATTTTGTTGGCGTTCGCTTCCCGCGTTCGCGCGTCTTACTTGTACTATAGTATAAGGTTTTAAAGAAAGAAATACCATGACTCCCCCCCCCCCCTTACATTTCTTAATATTAATGTTGTATTATCATTCAAATCGTATTGTTTTGCTATTTATTTGGGGGCTCACATGCAATATCCTCACGGCCCTGCCCCACAGGTTGTCAACCACTGGTCTAGTTCGTTGTCAAGCTACTTTATTGGTAGGCCTACACAAATTGGATAGGTTGCATATTAACAGTTACATGTAACATTTTAATTACTGTGAAAATGTAGGCTATAACAAAATAAGTGTGTGTGTGTGTGTGTGTGTGTGTGTGCGTGCGTGCGTGCGTGCGTGCGTGCGTGCGTGCGTGCGTGCGTGCGCGCGCGTGGGTGCGTGTGTCTTTAATGCATACTCACACTCCAGGTCGGATTTGGCTTAAAATTTGCATTGCTGTGTGCACACCTGCATAGAAGCCACAACAATGCCCATGCCAAAGTTAGACCAAACACAGCATGCCACAGCCATGCCCATGCCTAAACAACCCAAACACGGCATGCAAGTGATGCAACATACATGCATTCCAAAACAACCCAACTACAGCATGCATGCCACACCATGCCAAAGCAAGACAAAACACAGCATGCCACAACAACCATGTGCCATGTCCTTGCCAAAACACAGCATGCACAACATTTCTATGAACATCCCTCAAGCATTCTCCAACCATTATTGCCTATTTCCAACCATCACACATCATAGGCTGTATAAATATTCTGCCCAAAATGACATCTACAAATGGGCTCAACCTCCAGCCACCCTGCTTGCTCAGCTATGTTGGATGTTCCGTTCCCACACTGGAAATGATAACAATCTGTACATGCTAGAATAGATAATATTGTTTTGCAGTGTTCTTAACAAAATGTAGTCTGGTAAAGGGAGTACTTGGATTCAGAAATCAGGAAAAGGGGGTACTAAATCCAAAAAGGTTTGAGAACCACTGGTCTAAAGCACTAGTTCTCTGAGTGGGGTCTGGGGACCCCAAGGGGTACGTCCTTGAGGCAGTTCCAGGGGGTCCCCGTCCAACTGTACATACTTTCCTCATTTTTTTCTTAAATAGTTTTTATTATGTTTTTACACTTGCTTTGGCAATGTAAACGTATGTTTTATCATGCCAATAAAGCTCCTTTGAATTGAATCGAAAATTGGGTCCCCAGCAAAACGAGGAACAGTTTAAACACAAAGCCCTATTTTATTTCCCAGATATTCAAAAATCTAGATCAACTAACATGTGTGACGTTTTGTGAGCTTGTCTTGTAGATCTATACTATTTTTGAATTCTTGACAAATATTCTCTTATGGAGGTCCCTTTCACAAGCTTTTCAAATGGTGGTCCACGGCCAAATACATAGGCTAATTATCAATTTGGGGATCCTTGACACAAATGTTTGAGAACCACTCTGACATATGGCTACATCGTCCAAATAAATGACAGAGGTGTGGTGGCTTGCAAAAGATCACCCCTCAGACTAGGTAACTTACACCTTGTCTGGTGCGTCACGTTCTGTAGTGTATAATGTCAATAGGGGTGTAACGAACTGTATATCGATACATCGATTTTTATTTCAACGATCCAACTATATCGATATGTAAACAGCAACATATCGTATCGCTTTACTTTGTATCGCATCGTATCGTTTTGCAATGTAAATAATTGATTGTATTGATGCTAAGTACTTCTGCGTTGTACTTAGCCATTTTAAGAAGAAAAAAGAGAAAGAGGGGCTGAATTACTTTTCCGTTCCATATCGCTGCACTTGGTCTACTGATAACTGTGTGTAATCCCTGTGTTCATGTCAAGGTGCGAGTTTGTCCATGTGTTCAAATACAATGTCCATGTATTTGCCAGAGAATCACTGTGTTTACTTATTTATATCCACTACTAGACCATACCTGTGGGGGGATATGTGCACATGATTTGGCAACCCGGGAGCCAGCGAACACAAAAACGCTAATAAACAGATGCCATTTAGGGAAAGCGTGCTAATAATAATAATAATATTTTTTTAAAGATATTTTTGGGGCTTTTTCTGCCTTTATTGATAGGAAAGTAGGCTGACAGGAAATGGGGAGGTGACACAAAGGTCGTCGGAATCGGGAATCGAACGCTGTCAAGCTGGATTACCAGGTATGTAGGCCAGTGGGCGCCCCATAATAATACATTTTTCCCTTAAAAAATATGTTGGCCAAATAGTTACTGCATCGATTTTAAATCATTGAACCGTATCATTTCGTATCGCCATGAATGAACCAATATCGTCGATGTATCTTATCGTCAACCATGTATCGTGATGCATATCATATCGCTGTTAAATCGTTACACCCCTAGTAAATACCAGGTATAGAACACAGGTGTGTGCGTAATATACATCGGGCGCGTGGCTAAAAACCAGCGGTTGCCTGACAACCTACCAGCCAATCACAGCGCGTCCTGGCCCGCCCCCTCCGGGGTAATGGGATCCTAGGCTGTACCATTCTGTATTCTGCATATTAGTGGATGACCGCTCGCTGCTCCGACGTCACGACACCACCGGTGATGATGCCAGAGCAGAGGGTGTAGTTTAGTCGGTACGGGGCTACAGCAGAGGGTGTAGTTTAGTCAGTAGTACGGGCTACAGCAGAGGCTATACAGACAGCCGGGGAAGGGAAGTGACATTAGAAGCAGAAACAGATAAAAACGGGGAGGTAGAATGACATAGAGGAGGGATCGGTGGAACGGAACGACCAGAGAGAAAGAGATCCTGATAGAGAGACGCTGTTCTGGTCTGGATCCCTATCGAGCTCTTCTCTCCTCTGTGGAATTTGTTGCAGCCTCAACATGCTGATCAAGGAATTGTAAGTGTGTGTTGATGTGTGGTTTCTACCTGTGTGTGTTTCCTATCTGTTTCTGTGTGTGTTTCTATGCGTGTGTGCGTTTCTATACGTGTGTGTGCGCGTTGTTTCACAGCAATCCAGCGGCAGCAGCATCAGTGACATTGTGGCCACTCGCCCCACTCAGAGTGGAATTACACGAGTGCATCAGCCAGCAGGGTTACATCGTGTCGACAGCTCTCTGCCTCTAAAAAAACGACTTCTTTCCCGTTATTATTATTTTTCTGTCATTTGCACATGACTTGCAGATTGTAGGCTATATCGATACAGGCTAATGTTGTCTGATAACGATGCGTTTTCGTAGCTTATTATAGCCTATGTATGGCTCAGCAGCCGGCTATTATAGGCTTGGCTGTGGCTGTGCCCTTCACGTTGTAACTCAAACCATGGGACACACGGGCCTTTTCTTTCCGTCGAGCGAGAACACCACCACCTCTCAATGTCTGTGTCATAGATGAGCAATATTTGAAGGGAATGGTGGCGATATGGAGTGATCATTTATCGATCAGTGAGCTGTTCGCCCCTTGCATCCATCCATCCATCCATCCATCCATCCATCCGTCCTGTTATTGATGCGCAGTGAAGGTGAAACGACTGATGTAGCATTCCTGCATGTATTCTCCTCCGGTCTGGAGGAATGAATGAATGCATCAATGCACAGGGAACATAAGGACCAGGGTGGATCATGGAAGGATGCATAGCCTAAACAAGTGAGAGAAGGATATAAACATAGCCTAATATACCTCCATGAATGGCCACGAGACCGGTGCAATTTGACTGTTGCTGAGCTGAGTGGTCGGACTTGCATATTAAAAAAAAAAAAAAAAGGTGCTGGCCAATGCAAGGTGTTCTACTGGTATAAATAGATGTTTATAAAAAGCACGTTTCTATTTTAGAAATAGCTTTAGTAAGCTTAGAGAGGCAATGATTTATGCTTTGTGTTTAATTTCTCCAGTCACGTTTTGGGATGTGTCACATTAAAAATAGAACGGCCATGCAGGCCAGGGGACTAAAGATCAGATCAGAAGTGATTAGAGAGAGCAGGGCCTCACAGCAGGCTGGCCGGGGAATTCATTCAATCGGTCACGATTATAACGCCTGCTGAAGTACTGAACCCGCGCTTCCACGCTGCCTGCCTGCCTGTCAACGCGGTCACGCGCGCGCGCGCTTAAGTGCGTGTACGCGTGCGTGTGTTGCCTTGGCTTTGTGCGCGCACTAGGCAAACATACGCACGCGCACGCAGGCCTGTTCGCTACACACCTATATGTTAATGAGCAGGTGCACACCTGTGCTGTGTGTACATAGTGTATTTTTAGGCGGTGAAACTACAATATTGATCTTGTCATGTTTGGCCACAAAGATGGTTCTGATACAGTGGAGGACAAAGTAGCCTATATACTCTCAACCCCAGCAGAGTCACTAGTATCTAGGCCTAGAGCAATGGTTCTCAAACTTTGACATTTAAAGGTCTCCCCTTCTCTGACAGTATACAAACGGGTCCATTTGGTTCCATTTTATACTGTCTTGTATACTGTCTTGTACTGACTTGTATGGGTCAAGTTAGACACCCCTAAAGCTAGATTCCCCCTTGGAATCCACTTTGAGAACCACTGGCATAGAGATACTGATACTCCTGGTCAAATATTACTCCACTACAACTAAGTTAAAGTTATTGCTCTCAATGCTCTGTCAAATTTGTACTGGAGTAGCCTTCTTGCTTTTAAAAATAGGCTATACTTAAAAAGTATACACATTTATTTTAGAAAGACTAGTTACAAAGTACAAATTACTACGTTTTATTTTTATTTTTAATATTAATGCATTGCTGTATTGAAATTTCGACATGTTCTCAAATAAATCAACTAAATTTAGAAAGTAGTGAAAATAGCAGATCTACAAGCTCACAACACGTTGCATCGTGACACATTGTGAGCTTATAGATCTGCTATTTTCACAGTTTTTGATATACTGTAGGGCTTAAGTGGTTAATTCATAATGTAGCCTACTTTTTCCTTTCCTAGAAATGTAGTAAAAAGTGCGTGTTTGTATTTTAAATGTAGTGGATTGAAAGTCATAGGTATCCAAAATGTATATGAATTACAGATACTCCAAAAAATGTGCTTAAGTACAATACTCAAGTAAATATACTTAGTTACTGCCCACCACTACAGATGGAAAACATGGACTCTCATGCAGTTACACCGAACCATTTTTTTACACCATGGTATTGACCTGAGCCACTGACCTGGATCATTGCTAGTCAGTCACGTTTTCCCTGCCAGGACCTTTGTATGAAGGGGCATGGGCAGTGGTGGAGGAAGTAAAAGTATCAATACCACAATGTAGAAACACTCGGTTAAGTAAAATGACTGTATTCCAAATTTTACTTGAGTAAAAGTACAAAAGTATTGCCATCAAAAATGTGCTTAAACTACCAAAAGTATAAGTACTCATTATGCTGGATGGCCCATTAGTTATTTTCTTTTTTTCAAAAGTTTTTTTTGTTGTCAAAATCTTTACAAAATAACAGATCTACAAACTCACAATGCTTTGCATTGCGAGTTTTGCGACATGCTGTGAGTTTGTAGATCGTCTATTTTCGAATTGCCGAAGTATAAGATAGGGGTTTATTGGTTAATATATGTTTTATAATAAGAATACAAATCTGCAAAGTGCTATAACTAGTAACTAAAGCTGTCAAATAATTGGAGTAGAGTCAAAAGTACAGTATCTGTCTCTGAGGTGCAGTGGAGTAGATGTTTAAAGTATCAATATACGGAAACACTCAAGTAAAATACATGTATCTCGAAGTACAGTACTTCAGTAAATGTACTTAGTTACTTTCCAACACTGGATATGGGTTGGATGTTATAAGCCATTGGTTCTCAAAGTGGGGTCCGTGATCCCCCAGGGGTCCTTGGAGGGGGGGGGTTAGCACGTCACGCTATGAGCTTGTTGATCTGGTATTTTTGAAAAAATAAAGTGCAAATCTTTTTCTTGACATGAAAAAGTTTGAGAACCACTGTTATAAGCTGCTAGTGCAGTTTAGACACCATGAATAGCAGAGACAGGTGGGACTACAGTATCCACCCAAACATCAAAACAGTCCCTCGATGATGTGTCTAACTTTCACAAAAGAGTTATTGATCGGAATGATTCAAATTTTTACAATTTAGCACACAGTGGAATCATCGCAAGTGTTAATTATTTCAGAGCGACGCTGTAAAGAGGAGAAGATGAGAACGCAGAACAGATGAGAAAGGCAGGAGAGGAGAGAGGGGTGTTTGTTTTCTGAAGGAACACTAAGACATTTGATCTTCCCGTTAAGACCTTTAGACCAAGGAGATCTTTGGCACACACACATGCGCGCGCGCGCACACACACACACACACACACACACACACACACACACACACACACACACACACACACACACACACACACACACACACACACACACACACACACACACACACACACACACACACACACACACACACACACACACACACTCCGATGGAGAGAGAGAGAGAGAGCGAGAGAGAGAGAGAGCGAGAGAGAGAGAGATAGACACACACAGACAGAGCTAGAGAGAGATAGAGAGAGAGAGAGGGAATATCAAGGTGACCCTAGACTTTGTTTTACTCAGACCTTCATTATACCTCATTTATCCTGTTTTTAAGTTTCAACATTGATCTACACATGGGACTTGCACCTATTTTAGGAGACATAGCCTACCTACTGTATATTAATTATAGCTGTAAAATTACAGCTTGTTTATGAGGCTGACAAGTACTGTAACCTTGCAGCACATCACTATTCTAAATGTGACAATAGCAGTAACCTAAGTAATAGAAACATCCGCCTGTGGATATGCAGTCTCAATCTTTCACTGTTGCACTTGCTTGCAGTATCTGGTATCCCAACCCCCTTTGACTAGTTGAGGATTATATGAATGTTGGCATAATGTTCAGTGGAAAACATTAAACAAACAATCACACGTGCACGGTATGTAACATGCACGCAGTAAAGAGGGATATTGCAAGGTGCATAACTTGCTCCTGCTGTTTCTGAGACTTGTTTGATAGGAAAAGAGGTAGAGCCTACACTTAACTTTATTATTATTAATTAATTAATTAATTAATTAATACATAATAAAGTAAATCCTTTACCTGGGAAATGGTGTGCAGGCTCTACCTCTTTTCATTATTAGTTTCATTGCCCAGCACCCACCGTTGGTGCGCGTGTAAATGAGTATGCTTTGAACTTGTATGATATGAAACAGAAATTGCTCCAATAAACTATGAAAATACATTTTTGGAGACATGGAGGAGTAGATTGCTTACTCATACTAGGCTTTACATTACAATACAGTAATCAAACCACCTCTGCTCACTACCCTTCTACACTCCCCCCCCCCCCCCCCCACACACACACACACACACACACACACACACACACACACACACACACACACACACACACACACTCTTTCCCCTTTCCACCTTCCACACTCTTTTTTTTTACACTCACTAACTTTATGTATTATGTGCTAGGGACCCCCATACAAGATTTGTGTTGTTGAAATGTTTAAAAAATATTCCTAATTTTAATTTCATTTTTCAAGATAAAAAAAATTAAGACCAGCTCTATAGGGTTAAAGTGGTTAAACAGATTTTGATGCTATATTAACAAATTTTGCGGGGGACCCCCTGGAAACCCCTCAAGGACCCCTGGGGGTCCCTGGATCCCACTCTGAGAACCACTGGTGTATATATTATGCCCGCATACATGTACATTGTACATTCCTGATCTATTTTTCACTGTGGTGACACCGCAGTCTAACAATCACTCTGTTTTTTGGAGGCGTTTCTTTGTGAAAAAAAGGGCGTGCGCTTCAAATCTTTCACTATTTATTTAGCCGTCAAAAATGGGCGTGGCTTTGTGAGGATAAAAAATGCCCTTTTCTGCAAAATGTGGGGGTGTGACCTTTGTGATGATTGGTTCGCTCGTCTGTCTGTCTCCCCCCGGCGAGAGACCACCGTGTTTGCACACTGTTTCCACAGTCATAATTGATATTTTGTATATCAATTACTTCTTGTTATTACCGTTATTATCTTTCTCTTACATTTTCCTTTACTATTTTTTTATTATTACCTAATACCTATGCTGCTACATTGTCTGAAGGAAGCTGGAAAAAAATACGTTTTGCTCTTATTTACCTGTGCACAAAGCTTTGAATCTTGAACGAAGCGCACTTTATTTGTCCTTATTCTCTTCTTTGTATTCGACATGGAAAATAAAATGCCGGTATGCATTATTTCAAAGTATACAACAAAAATGTATATGCCTACCTAGAGAACATAATTGAAGAAAATATAATTTAAGCAACCAACATAATTATGTAGAATATGTCACAATCGTTGGCTCTTATAGTACAACAAAGGATGGGCGACACAGGAAACCATTGAATAATCAAACTAGAAAGGTGCACATATGAAGGTTGAGGAAAAGGCCTGTGTATGTTGACTTTGAGGAGCTGTTGCATGGTGGGAGATTGTATCATCTTCTCTGGAGGATATAGCAAACAACAAACCCAGACCTGTACATCTTAGACGTAAGTCGTAGTCTGAAGACGTTATGCAAGCTAGCTGTTATACAGTATGGTCTGGAGCAGTCAGATCTCCACCACAGCATCAGGTGGGATCTGGCAGCCATGACTACCAACAGCAACAGAAAGAAATAACCACATAATTAAAGACGTAGTGAAATGACATTTTATTTTGAAGTTTCAGTGTGAGTTGCCTCGCAACCAATCAGAAGGTTCCATCCCTTCAGGCTATGGTATGGTGGAATCTCACTCAAGTGGTGCGCAGTGCTAGTTTTTGTAGCCTGCAGGTGCTCACTGGCCAAGGGATAGAGACACAGCCAATGTGCAGAAAGTTTGTTACCAAGTTGCTTATTTCTAACCTAAAGCTATGGGAATCACACAGGTGAACGAAATCAAGATTAATTTATTTTCATACAGTGTCATCATATCTATGTCATCACGCAGCACGTTTCCGTTCACAGGAAGTAATTAAGATTGGCCTTTTAGGGACTTTTGATACAAATTAAAAATAAATTGGCATCTATTGTTAGGTATGTCCATATGGGGACCACGGATATGCTCTAAAAGTGTGAAAAACTTATTTTTCATTTCACTACGTCTTTAAGTCTATCGTGTTTTTGAATGTTACAGGCACAGTTTCCATGAGTTCATGGCTATTCATATTCTGTTCATTCATAATCCATTAAACCCCTAACCACTAATAGCTGTGGTTCAGCCACTCTTCTGCTCCTACGTACTAGAAGCTAGCCGACTAGTAACGCTGAGAGTGGCTCTTCGCGATGTTCAGTGCTTTCCTAAAAGGTTCAAGGTTCAAGGTTCAACTTTATTAATGTCCCAGAAGGGCAAATAGGTTTACAGCAAGAGTTAGCAAAACATATTACATACATTAAACATATCTCTCGCTGCCGGTCGCTGCGTGCGCATGCGCCCTGTAAAAAAAAAAAGAACGGATCTACAAGCTAATAATGTGTTGCATCGCTACACCTGTGTAGATCATATCTGCGAGTTACAAGTTAACAGCGGCTAACAAGAAGAAAGGCAGTTCCACCATGCATCAGCTAGTTATAGGCACAGGCAGCATTACAGGAGCAGCAAACGTGAGGAAGAGTGCGCTGGAGCAGCTGGGACTATTCAAATGCCCTTTTATTAACAAGGTGCTAAGTACAGAGCACCTCTGTAGGTGCTGACTGCTGAGTACTTAGGAAGAAACTATTTGGCTGCTATATCTAACCTTTATATTTTACCATCACTTATAATACTTCTACAATACATTGTGATATTTGGCAGCATGTAAGAGCCTAGTCATCTCCACTAGGCCTAATGGCTATTGTTGGTGCAACCAATCTTGTTAAGGGTCAGTTTGTCCTTGAAGCAGCTACAGTATAACTATGATCTCTGCCCTGGGCTCTTGGCAGAACTACCGTACCACTGACATGAGTGTTATTGTACTTCTCCCCATGATATCATGTACTATGTGCCTCATCGATTACTGATTGATCCAGAATTCCACGACAGTACCTAGCACACCTAGCAGTACATAGTAAACTTCCACAAGTTCCACAAGTAATGTTCCACATCCGTACTAATCTCTCAAGAACAGATTCTGCACTGCGTGAGAATCTGTCGTGAAGGCTCGTCGTAACATGTACACACTGGGCTACAAGTGGGCGTGCCTTCAGATCAGGAAGCAGGCCGCGCTTTACCCAATCAAATGTAGTGGGCGGGATTCACATGTCCGTCGATCTTTCCCTCTCGAAACAAACCGAAACTAATTTAACAATAGCGTCCGCGGAGCAGACAAAACCACGGAAATATATTCACATTTTAACTTACTCTTTCATCATAGAAACAAGTGGGCTTATAACCAAAACGATCCATGTTCTCTGGGAGAAGTGGTGTTAGTGTTCCGTGTAGAAATATTGTTAGTGGGAATGAAAACATAGTCGCACCAACCGGAAGTGATGCGCTGAAGGCGCATCACAAACACCGGTTTCCCTGTGCTCTGGTGTTACGTTATCGTCCCCCCAGAGCCAACAGACATAGAACAAACAGCAGAGGGCGCTGTTTTTCATTTTCAGTTGGCGATGGGTTCCCAGATTGCATCCGTACCAATTGGTACATTGCAATATAATGATTCCTCCCTCAACATTTGCCAAATTTGCCATTGACCAAACTAACACAAGGACAGACAAGGGGAAAACAGCACAAAAATTCTTGGAACTCCCCCACTAACTGAACCATGTGGCGACGGTTTCATGTGCACCTAAAACCTGATGGGGCGAGGGAGCGACTGGCAATCAGCAACTCTCGAGACCATGGAAGTGTCCCAGAGACAACTGCCACTAATCACTTTCACCACAGCTCTACAGTTTTTAAACCGAGATGACCCAAAAGGGACACGCTGCTATTCCTAACAGGGAAATAACTCTGAAATGTAATTGCGCAAAGGTGGCAATTCCTACCCACACTGGTCAATTCAGCATAGAAGACAAAAGCCCTTAGCAACAGACTCTGCACAATACACCCCCCTAAATGGCTCACAACCAACCAATAATCCAACTCCGACTTTTTGACTAAATCAATTTCCCCAAACAATTAGTGCACGTTAACCCGTAATGACTACATGCACAGCCAAACTACTGAAATACAGTTACCAGCCTGCAGTATCTATGCTTCCAAATGAACTCCTAGGATGCTAAAAGTGTCCAAACAGCGCTATGAATTCAACCAAATGCTTACCCAAATTCAGAAATGACTACATTTTTTGTTTCAACCTCTGGTTCTGAGCATGAGCTGTGCTCAGGGGTGTAGTGGAGGGGGGACGCGGGGGAGAGTCACTCCTGTAACTGCTGAAACATATATTTTTTATTTTTTTATGAATTTCTTTTTTCTTTTTAAATATTTTTTTTAAATATAATTTTTTATCATTTGCACAATTAAAAGCAACACATTTGTAACAACTGCATTTTATTGGGTTGTGCAGGTGAGATTTAGAAAACCCTGTGGGGTTTATAAAGGTAATCTCACCTCATTTAACAAATACAGGTCAAATACATTACACCTAGCGCGGCGCAGCGGGGTAGCGCGGCGCAGCGGGGTGGCGCGGGCGGGTGTGGGGGGGGGTTGTTCAGAGGTGCGCTCCCCCACTTCCAAAATTAGCACTACAACACTGGCTGTGCTGTGTGGTTCACTGTGTGCACATGGCAGCGTGAGCTGAGCTATGATTGGTGTAGCAGCGTGAGCTGCTGTGTGGTTCAACTGTATGCATGTAGTAGGGATGGGATGATCATGGATTTTGATGGTACAATTATAGTGAGAGAAATAATCACGGTTTCACAATTATCACGATTATTATAGGTAAATGTATTCCGCAGCACTATGGATGTAACTCATGAGCATTTGTAAATTAGAGGTTTTATTATATTTTCACCACAAAATTTCTTTGACTTTTTTGAGTTGCTGACCAAAATAGTATGTTCAGTTCAACATTCCTTTTTTTCTCCTCTCTTCTTTTAAAATCCCGATTGTACTAAGTCTCTATGATGAATGAATTGTGGTGCTTTAAATCAGAGTTAATGGTAAAAAACGGTTAATAGTCCCATCGTGTGTTGAGCTGTGATCGGCGTAGCATAGGGCTGTCACGATTATGACATTATACATGATGATTTATTATAGATCAGCTATTTCAATTTTTTTTTCAACATGGAAACGATTATGCAAAATAATTGCGATTGCGATTAGGCGATTATGTAATAATTGTGCTGTGTAGTTCGCTGTATAAATGACCCGAAGAAGAGCTCCAGCATGGCGAGAAGGGTTAAAATTATCCTTTTAGCTTCCCACCGTGGAATCTGTCCTGCTCTGTGGCTGTGAGTCATGCACCCGCCACCCCCAACCTCGAGAAGTCCCGTAACGGCTGCTACACCCACATGTTGCGGGTGGCACTTGGCATCGCCTGGTGGCCACAAGTGAACAACATCATCCTTGAAGATAGCAGAATGCATGTGGCAGGTCATTCATTGCCAGAGGTCATCGCCAGCTTCCCGCTGGAGTACTTGATGCCAGGCCCATAAAGTACTCCTGTGGGAAGCAACTCAAAGCAAGAAGAGTTGCGGCAGGCAGAAGACCTCATATTTCGGGGTACTGAAAAAAGACACCAGAGCGGAGAAATCCAGTGAGCTGGCCAGCCTCACGGCGGGGCAGAGAGAGTGTGGTAGTAGTAGCCAAGTGCAGAAACTAAAGCACTAGAAACTACATTTTCCAATGGGCCTCGGTTTCTTTTGTACAGAATAGCCTTGCACATGTTTTAATTTCCGTTTACTTTTGCAATATTTGAATGATATATTTGGTCACGTTGGACCAGGACTGCAGCTGTATTGTTTTCAGCCTCTATCCATCATGTAATCTGTACAGTATACTGTACGTTGCATTGCGACAGCCTTATCTGTTCTCATGCTGGGCTCAAAGTCGTTTTTGTCATTTTCCTATTAGTGTGCACATCTCACCAGGGCATAGAAATGATGTGTCATCTTCCCTTGAGACTGGCAAAGACTATAAAGCTCTGGTACCCAATTGATGACTCACTGAACCAGTTTCAGGGGGAATGTCTCTGAAGACCATGTAGTGGTTTTTAGTCACTTATGAATAGTAATTGTGTTACTATTTACTGTATCTAGAATATCGTGTGTTGCCATCTCATCTGTTTATCTTGTGGTGAATTATTTGCCTTTTTTAAATTTATTTTCCTTTGTCTGATTATTAATTGCGCTTCAGAAACTGTAAAAAAAGAAACGCTGCACAGATAAGTTTTATTATAATTATTATTATCATTGTTATACTCAGTTATAACATACACAATATACATTACAACATTACATGATAAGATACAAACGTATACAAGCGTACACAAACGTATGACTTATTTAGTTATTTAGTGAATGATTTCAGACATGAAATGTCTTGGATGATGTCTAAACCTAACAGGACACACACCACATAACCACAGAAACTACAGTTATGATGCTCTGGCTTTCAGTCTAGCTCTTAACCACATAAACCCTAGTCTCTCAAGAACAGATTCAGAGCTGCGCTACTGAATCTGTCGGGAGCCCCGTTCAGAACGTGTGAGCGGTGGCCTACAAGTGGGCGTGCCTTCAGATCAGGAAGCAGGCCGCGCTTTACCCAATCAAATGTAGTGGGCGGGATTTACATCTGTGCGTTCGCTTCCCACTGGAAACAAACCCAAACTCATTTAACAATGGCGTCCTCGGAGCAGACACAACCACGGAAAGTTTACATTTTAACTTGTTCTTTCATCATAGAAACAAGTGGGGCTTATAACCAAAACGATCCATGTTCTTTGGGAGAAATGGTGTTAGTGTTCTGTGGAGAAATATTGTTAGTGGGAATGAAAACATAGGCGCACCACCGGAAGTGGACGGCTGAGGGCAGACCAAAACCCCGGTTTCCAGTCAGCGTCGGTCTATTTAATCACTCCCCCCAGAGTAGCAAATGCAGAAGTGAAAAACGCTGGGGGCGCTGTTTTTGAGTGGTGCCAGCCACTCCTACACTTGACCGTGTGTGTGGGTCCGTCCGTCCGTTCGTTTGAGCACGGCCTCAACAGCCGCAGCTGATTGCAACACAAGGATGCAACCAGTTACACTAATTCAAAGGCACCACTCTCTTCACACTGGGTGTGATTTTTCCTTTTTATTTGACGATGGGTTCCCAGATTGCATAAACCCTAGCGGCCCTATTCAGGGGGTGAAAATTCTGTGAAAATAGCAGATGTACAAGCTCACCGCGCGTCACAATGCACTGTGACGTGATTGTAGATCATCTATTTTCGCCGAAGATATTTGGTGTATAGGGAAAAAATGAGGGGCCTAGTATAGACCCATTTACAGCGACATCTTCAAAGTTCAAGGTTGTGCTTTATTGTTACATCTTGTGTACAGGTGCATAAGAGTAAAACGTATTAGTGTTTGGCTTCCTTCAGATATGTATAACTACAAAGCGAGTGACACCCACAGCCACAAAGCTAGAGGGAGCGACTATGATCTGGTACCACCCACATTTAGAACAAACATGGGGAAATTCTCATTCTACTACTCTGCCACCAAAATGTGGAATGCCCCGACACCATCCATTAAAGCATTGGTTCTCAAAGTGGGGTCCTTGGGGGAGTACCAGGGGGTCCCCAGCAAAATGTGTTAACATAGCTTCACAAGAATTTTTACCACTTTAAACCTTTTATACTTTCGCTATTCAAAAATATCAGATCTACAAGCTCATAGCGCGGCACCGAGTGCCGCGCTATGAGCTTGTAAATCTGATATTTTTGAAAAATCGTAAAAATGTTCTCCTTTGTTTGTATTGTTGATTACATGCATTATCGTGTACTAGGCCTGACCTCGATTATTCGAATAGTCGACTAATCAGAGATTGACTTAGTTTGTTATATTAATTAACTAATAGTTTGCCAAAAATAGGATATACATCATGATTTATTGGGAGAAACCAAGCAAGTATATGTTAAATCAGACACTAAGCACCCCTACAGCCCAAATGGAATGTTCCTCTATTGCATAACATATTTTTTGCATGATTTGACTGAGAATGTCGAATCATGCATTTTTTTTGGGGGGGGGGGGGTGTTGCATTAGTCGACTGCCAGTCGACTATTGGCAATTAGTCGGCAATCAGATTCGACTGTACAAATCCTTAGTCGGAGACAGGCCTATTGTGTACATTTGTTATGCTATGTTGATGAATACAGAGGACCACAATGGAAACAAGTCTGTTTAGCCTAAATGTCTCACTGTACCACGTGCTGTTTAGCGTTTACATTTCTGACTAATAAAGTATTCAATCAATCAATCAAAACATCTTGCTGCTTAGTGTCAAACCCTCAGACATCAGACAACTTCCTTCAGACATCTTTCTACTTAGTGTCAAACCCAAGTGTGTGAGAATTGCATGGAGTGTTGGGAGGGGGGGGGGGGCTGTGTAGGAGTCAGGACTAATGGAACAGTGGGTATTGATTGGAAAAGCTTATTTTTAAGTAACCTTCTCCCCTTGCTTTTTTCTTTTTCAGTCGAGTGATCCTGCCCATCTCTGTGGAGGAGGTAAGCCACATATTGTGTGTCTGTATCTGTGTGTGTCTGTGTGTGTTTGGGGGAATAGCATTTGTTCTATAGTCGAAAAGCCCTGCTAGCTACACCCAAGGGGTGTGCAGTCTGTGTTTCGTTTTTAGCATGTGACAGACACATCGTGTATACTGTGAATCAATCAGGCTTTGGCAGTAAAGTTGTGAAAGCAGCAGTGCACTACAGTATGTGTTAAGTTATGCGTCAGTGAATTTAAGATTCAAAAGGGTTTATTTGTCACTCATAGGCTCGATGAGAATGGGACAGTTGTTGGTGCTGCTAACCCAGTTAATATCAGTTAATCAAACCGTTAAAGAGTCATATTTTACAAGTCTTCTCATATAGTAGACTTTTTTTTTGTACTCGACTAATGTTTCTTTGTTTATACTCGTATACTACAGTGTATAAAATGTTTTACATCTGGGGCACTCTATCACTTTCATTTAATGTTATAACATTATCCAAGTACTGCAAGTATTATATTACATTTAATTAAACATTTTCCAGCTTTTTAATAACATTGCTAAGACAATGCTGTGGAAAAAATGGACACACAGGGCAACAGAGAATCCTCACTTGCTACTTAAATCTTTTATTGTATTTCATTGCTGTAATGTTCAGCAGTTCATGTTGCACAAATATAATGAACCAAACGACTGATGACCTGTAGGTAGAAATGAAACAGTTGTTCAACTGAAAATCCAAGCAATATTTTAGTCCAACATTAGAGGGCTGCACCCAATAGAGAACAGTAAACAAACTACACCTACTTATCTGGCTCCACACAACACTTCCCCAGATCTTACCAAGCAATATTTTATTCCAACATTAGAGGCTTTTATCCTTAATAGAGAAGATTACACAAACTACACCCACTTATCTGGCTCCACGCAGCACTTCCCCAGATCTTCATAAGTTTTAAGATTTGTGTTGTCACAAGTTGTCACCGAACTAGGTCAAAGCCATTAATTAAGCTCTACACAGCACGCACTGCACTTACAACCAGTCTGTCTGTCACAGTCCTCGCCCGTGTTCAGCGTTTTGTTGAAGCTGATGAACACGAGCAAGTGTACCCTTTTGGCTCTTATTAAACTTTTATCACACGTAATAACGAGTCTAGTTGTCCCACCCTCTTGTGAAACAGAGAGCGGAGGAGAAGAAGAGAGAAAAATAGCACATCTGTAAATGACACCAACGCGATACAATTAACTCCTAAATGAAACTATAGGTTACTTGCGTAACCCCGGTTTTATAAATTGCGAACGAGCTGTTCACATATGGGATCAGCGCCCCCTGGCGATGATATTACAGAAGCTTCACATTAACTCCCTCGGGCCAATTCCTATTGGCCCGGTGGGCCGTCAGTCGCTTTCCGGAAATCCCTACCCACCGAGGGTACAAAGGACTCGGAAAGCGGAAGTTACGTTCTCTTTCACACCAGCTTCCTTCTGCCGAGCAAAAAGAAGGGCGTTTTTGTGAACAGCTCGTTCGCAATTTATAAAACCGGGGTTACGCAAGTAACCTATAGTTTTATTACATTGCTCTCTCACTGTTCACATATGGGAGTCATAAACCCCCTGAATGTAACCGCAAATCAAGATACCCACAACCTGTACCAGGGCCCCGCCCCCTAAGGGGACGGGGCCCACGGCACCCAGGGCCCCGCCCCCTAAGGGGACGGGGCCCACGGCACCCAGGTGCCAACAGACCCACCGGGTCTGAGGCAGAGATCAAGACATTTTAGTGGGGCCCTGACAGACCGTAGTCTGCCTCATAAACTAAAAACCAGGCACAGCCTGTCTAGTTAGTGGAGGGCCCTGACAGACCGAAGTCCGCCTTATTAATCTAAGGCCCAAAGGTCGGCCTATCAAACACTAAGGCAAGGGGGCATGAACAGATCCTATGTCCGTTCTAAGCACCTAACCACCCTCAGGTGGAAGCCACGCCCAGGACTGCGTGCGCCATAGAAGATGACGCTACGTCCAGGCTGTAGAAAACAGCGAAAGTCGATGGAGGCGACCAACTCGCCGCTGTGCAGATGTCCTGAATAGACACCCCTTTGAGGAGAGCCCAGGACGTCGATACACTCCTAGTAGAGTGCGCCCTCAGGCCTTCAGGCACTGGGGCTCCCTTACTAACATACGCCAGGCGAATAGCCTCCACAATCCAACGGGAAAGCGTGGACTTAGTCACCGCCAGTCCCCCAGGCCCAGGGCCCAGGGAGACGAAAAGCTGGCTGGGACGGTTCAGGGCCGCAGTCCTCCGGACATACAGCCGCAGGGCTCTTACTGGACAGAGACAGTGTAGCCTCCTGTCCTCTTCTGAGGCAAAAGGAGGCGGATGAAAGGCCACCAGCTCAGTTGGCATAACCACCGCTAGGTGGTTTTTGGGAACGAAAGTCGGGTTAGGTTTGAGAATAACCCTACTGCCATCACCATCGAACCTCATGCACTCCGGAACCACCGAAAGAGCATGCATATCGCTCACCCGTTTCGCTGTTGTCAGCGCAACCAGGAGCACCGTCTTGAACGTGAGGAACTTTGGTTCCACCGTCTCCAACGGTTCAAAAGGAGGACGAGAGAGTGAGTCGAGCACCAGGACCAAGTCCCATGTGGGAAACAAGGACCGTGAGACAGGATGTTCACGCAACGCGCCCTTCATGAACTGGCACACCATGGGCTGTTTCCCCACAGTTTTCCCATCAAAACCAGCATGGCTGGCTGAGATGGCCGCCAAGTACACTTTGATCGTGGAGAAAGCATTTCCGAGATCCAATCTATCCTGCAAGAAAATCAAAACGTCATAGACCGAGGCCTGGAACGGAACCACAACCGGGGACCGTCCCAGACACCACTCCTCGAACACACTCCACTTAGCCCCATAAGCGTTTCTAGTGGAGAGTGCCCTAGCGGCCTGAATAGTGGCCACCACCCTAGGTGGCAGTCCTGTCGCAGTCAGATTTTCCCTCTCACGGGCCAGACCCACAGATCTAGGTCTGCAGGCCTGTGATGATGAATCTCGCCCCCCGCCTGCTGTAGCAGGTCCTCTCGCAGCGGGAGGGGCCAAGGCTGCTCGTATAGCAGGGGAGCTATTTCCGACCTCCACGTGCCCCCTGCCGGAGCCACCAGCAACACCGTCAGGCCCTGGAGCCTGACCCGTTCCAGAGTGGGATGGATCAGCTCCAGTGGAGGGAACGCATACAGCAGCCCCCCTGGCCATTCGTGCGCCAGTGCGTCCAGGCCCAACGGGGCCTGACCGCTCATCGAGAAGAACAGCGAGCACTTCGCGTTCTCCTTCGATTCAAAAAGGTCTACCTGAGGCCGTCCAAATCTGATCCAGATTTGGCCCACCACCGCATGTTGCGCCCCAGCCGGTCAGGCTGGCATCGGTGGTGATCGTCTTTCTCGAGATGACCCTCCCCACCGGGACGCCCTCCGACAGAAAAGAAGCTACCTTCCATTGCTGGAGGGACCGCATGCATTCCGCGGACACCGTCACGCGGCGAGAGGCCTGAGTGGCCGGGATCCTGAGGGAGCCCATCCATCTCTGAAAAGGTCTCATGTGTAGCCTGCCTAGGCGTACTAGGGAGATGGCCGAAGCCATAAGTCCCGCCGCCCTCATGCAGACCCTGTACTGGACCTTGTGGCCCAGTTGAAAAATGGCTAGACACCTCAGGAAGGAAGTTATCCTCTCCTGAGACAGGCGAGCTCTGAGAGAAATCGCGTCTAGCTCGATACCTATGAAAGTAGCCCGATGGGACGGAGTGAGCACGCACTTTGCTAGGTTCAGCGTGAACCCCAGGGAGGTCAGGTGCGACACCACCAGATTGGTGTGGTGGCATGCTTCCTGGCGCGAGTCCGCGCTCAACAACCAGTCGTCTATGTAGGTTGCGATGCGGACACCCCTCCTCCTCAAGGGAGCTAACGCTGCCTGAGTGCATTTCACAAACACCCTGGGACTCAGAGACATCCCGAAAGGGAGGACCAGGTACTCGTACACACGACCCTCGAACATGAAGCGCAGAAATTTTCTGTGCGGAGGATAGATAGGGATGTGAAAATAAGCGTCCTTGAGATCTACTGAGCTCCACCAGTCGCCCTGGCGGACCGTGCGTAGCAACGCCGCTGCCGTCAACATTTTGAACTGAAAAGTTTTCAAATACCTGTTGAGAGCTCTTAGATCCATGATGGGACGTAGCCCCCCTCCTTTCTTCTGGACGAGGAAGTATCTTGAGTAGAAACCTAGACGGCTTTCTCCCGGTAGTACTTCCCGTACGGCGTTCTTTAGCAAGAGTGATGCAATCTCCTCTCGTAACGTTACGGCCGCTTGGCCACTCGCTTGTGACAACAATACTTTGTTGGACATGGGTGGTTTCCTGGAAAACTGTAGCCTGTACCCCCGTGCTATTGTACGAAGCACCCAAGGGTTGGCGTCGCATTCTTTCCATCGCTCGAATCGGAGCGACAAGGGATTTGGAGGGGTTGTTATTTGTGTCGGGCGCACGGGCGCCGCCATCTTTGTTGTGTTCGTTGGCCCGGCAACACTTTTTATTGTTACCTTTGAGTGCGCATGCGCGGCCATTTTGAGAGCCTTCGGCTTGGCTGTGCTTGTTAGCCTGGTTAGCATGCTTGGTGCTACATGAGGGCTCATGTGCGCCGCCATCTTGGAAGGCGTCACGTGTTTTCTCCCGGCCATTGTGTGTGCCAACACGTGTCGCCCCAAAATGGCCGCCTCTGGTGACAGAGTAACACTGGGGCCTAGTCTTAACTTGGGGCGATTTTTGGACCAAGGAAAATTTTGGCGTGACCCGTGTAAGAGATGACGGTTTAGGCCCGCCATCTTGCCTTGTCCACTGCTCACCAGGGACCCCTCGTGAGGGGTCCCTCGTGAGCGGTGGCTCATTTGTACATTGGTTGTGCTTTGTTGCATATTTGGGCTGTTTAATACAGAATCTGTTTTTATAACAACAACATTTGGAACAACAAATACAACAGGAGACACAGAAACATTCACAAAATCGTGTTCTGCAAAATGTGTGTGTGGGTGTCTGTGCTTCTTTGCGGAGCTTCGGGAGCGATCGAACGCCGTCTCCACTAGCGCCGTCGAAGATCTCCTCCTCTTCCTCGGTGAGCGTGGATCGGGGCCTCGGGCCATTAAATCCAGGCGAAAATCCCCCGTCTGGGGGGAGAGGGAACCGGGGGAGAAACTGTCCCTGCTCACTAGGCAGGGCGAGACAATGTCATTTACCCTGCTTGAAGTAGCGACCCTTGTTGGCACCTCTCTGCTGGGGCCTGGTGTTGGGGGGGCGAGCGCGTTCGCGGTCATCGTCCCGACGGTCGCGCTGTTCGCCTCTGCCAGCAGCGGGTGGGGCGGATTGGGACTGGTTCTGGCGAGCCGCACTCACCTGTCGGACCTGTGGTCTGCCTCTCACTGGCTGCCGCGAGGGACGGGTCTGGGGTTTAGAGGGAGATGGTCCAGACGGAGCCTGTAAACAGGACAGGGCCGCCTCGTCCTGGGCTTTGCGTGTCGCGGTGCTTTCCTGTAAATAAACCATGGCGCCTTGGAAGAGGTTGCCAGCGGTTACCTTGAGGTTCTGGAGGTACTTTTTATCGTCCGGGCCTTTGAAAGAGACGTGATCCAGCCAGCGTCCTCTCTCGTGGATGACGCACATCCCCAGGACTCTACCGTTCCATTCGGTAGTATTTTTATTAAGGAGCATTATCTCCCGTTGGAGGCGCCGCATTTCGGCCAGTTGTTGTGGTGTGGCGGCGTCTCCTACCTCCGTCATGAGAGCCATCAGGGACCCCTGCAGCAGAGCAGCAGCGTTGAGGGCTCTGGCGCCCGAAGTTGTTGCTTTGTAGACCGCCCTGGTAGCAGCGGAACCAGCCACGTCCTTTTCGCTGCTGAGGCACGGTATTTCTTTTGCTGTAGAGAAGGGGGCTTTCTGGCCACGCGGATTGCTGTGTAGCATGAAGGTGGCCAAACTACGGTCCATGGGCGGGAAGGCCGAGAGGCCGAGTTCGCCTGCACCCGCGCAGTCAATATCGAACCGCAGCTTTCTTGGGTCGGAGTCAGGAGCCAGTAGAGAGCTCCAAGACGCCGTGAGGCCAGCAGCGAAGCCCTTTGCCAGGGGAAGTTTACACTTTTTCGGGACCTTCTCCTCCACGGAGCCTAGTCCCTGCCACTCGGAAGCGCTGGAGGGGGCTTCCTCGGCTTCGTCCGCGGGCCATCTGAGGCCGCATCTAGCGGTGGCTAGCTTGTAAACTTCCAGCAAAGTAGCCTCGCTCCTTTCAGGTGGGGGAGGTGCGCCTTCAGGCTGGGTTGTAACCGTCTCCTCCCTTACCGCAGGTACGGCATCGGCGATCGCAGTTAGCGGTGGGCCGATGGCCGGGAGAGGAAGGTCGTGGTCCGTGGTTTCCAGGATGACGACTTCTCCGTCCCCCTCGATCTCGTCGACGACCTGGTAATCACCGTCATCGTACTGTTGTACCTGGTAGGAAGTGAGGGTCTCGTCCTCACCCTCGTCTCCGCCTGAGAAACCACTCCTCGCTGGGGAGGAGTAGTGGGAGCCAGCGTGGTGATGGCCGCCACCGTGTTCCGCTGTTTGGTCTCCCCTCGCGGGAGAGCGGGAGCGAGGACCGAGTTGTTTTAATGCAGGTCTGCGTCCGTCCCCTCCGTGGAGAGAGCGAAGCTGATCCGATGGGTCCGCGGCCCGGGTGGGGCCGGCTGCTGCAGACGGACGGGCCCGGCGAGAGAAAACTTCCTCTCCGGCTGTAAAACCGGCGGGCTGTCTGTGCGAGTAGTGGCGGGGAGCCGCGTCGAGCTCCTCGGAATCTTCGTACATGGTACGGGGGGAGGTAGAACCTCTGAGCTTTGATCAGGCGGTTCTGGAGCTCCGAGGGGTGGAGGCTAGCACAGTCAGTGCACCTCGGGGGCTGCTCGTAGGCCGCGACGTCCGCGTGGGCGAAACCCAAACAAATAATGCAGTAGTCGTGGGTGTCCCACTCGTCCAGTAGCTGGGCACAAGGACGGGTGCTGCATCGTCGACGGGGGGGGAAATCCAGGGTGGGACCCCGGTCGTGGCGAACAGCAGCGGCGGGAAGAGCACGCCGAGACATGGTGTTGAGTAAGCTAGGCTAAGCTAAGCTAGCCGTAGCGTCCGTCCGCTGTTTGCAAACGAAGAAATCGTCTTCCACTCCGTGGAAGGGGAAAAGGGAGAGTAGCGAGCTCCGGGGACTCTCGGTGGACTGAGAAACCGACTCGTCGCTGTCGAGATCGTCGAATTCCCCGCAGGCTCGTACTGTTTGTAGAATGTGATTTGTAGTAGCTCTGTGTTCATCGAGGCAGAAGAAGCGAAAGAGGACGTAACTTCCGCTTTCCGAGTCCTTTGTACCCTCGGTGGGTAGGGATTTCCGGAAAGCGACTGACGGCCCACCGGGCCAATAGGAATTGGCCCGAGGGAGTTAATGTGAAGCTTCTGTAATATCATCGCCAGGGGGCGCTGATCCCATATGTGAACAGTGAGAGAGCAATGTAATAAAACACTCCCTAGAGGCCAAATTTGCCCCCAATTTTTCACATCGGCTACACATTTGTTGATATTATTCCTACACATTTTGTCCAAACATCATGCCAATCGGTACACATTATATAGTCATGTGATCAAGACAGATCTGTCTGATTTTTCATGTTCCATACTGATTGGCTAAGATTGGCATCCAAAGTTTGCAGGAGTGGCTAGAAATGCCTCAAATCATGAACGCAGCATCCGATTGCCGTGAACCTTTGCACGCACATTCCCACTAGGGCAAGGAAGAAATACCACCCTATATTTTCAAATCAATTCACGTTAACTCTTGAACTGTAGGTCACACAATCAAAATCGTTACGGAACTCCCCAAATAAGCCACGCCCATTTTCCGCCATCTTACGTTTTCTTTGCAAAAAAAATATTTTGCTACTACTCCTACCGATTTTGTCCAAACCTCACCCAAAATGGTACACATTATCTCTGTAGTCATGTGATCAAGATGTATGGGATTTTTTGCATTCTATTCCGATTGACTACGATTGGCTTTCAAAGTTTGCTGGAAGGGACCCTTTTTTACAACATGCTACAAGCACCGCTGGCCCGATCGGCAGGAAACTTTGCACATCCCACACTCCCAGTAGGCCAAGGAGGAATCTCCACTCTATTGTTTTCCTAATCGGCCAGTTATAGCGTCACCATGGGACAGATTTTTGGGAAACACATTTTTTGTTACTTCTCCTACAGATGTTGTCCAAGCCTCACGCAAATCGGTATACATTATCTCTGTAGCCACGTGATCAATACGTACAGTATCTGTCACATTTGATTTCTCATTTTCTATTCCGATTGGCTATGATTGGCTTCCAAAGTTTGTGGGGGTGGAGGTTTTGTACAAAATGCCACACATCATGAATGCCCTATTGCTGGGAAACTTTACCTTGGTGATGGTGATGAAAAGATATGGCTTTCCAAATATTTTTATTAATATGGCTAAATTGTTGTATGCAAGATCTACTGTTAAAGTCAATGGAGTTCTAACAGATCCTTTTGAGATAGAGAAGGGAGTTAAGCAGGGCTGTCCGGTCAGTGCTGCGTTGTACATCCTTGCTCTTAATCCACTGTTAAAAAGAATAAATAAGGATGTGAATATACAAGGCATAACCATTGGCACAGGTCAGACAGTAGTAGCATTGGCTTATTTAATATCAACACAATTTTTTCTTGCTACGATATTCCCACCACCAAGAAAATATTTAACAAAAATGAATAAGATGTCTAAGTGTGTGAACTTCATATGGGGAACTAATTATGAAATCACCAAGAGAAAGATTTGCAGCAAAAATAATGGCGCCCTTGATGCTGTAGATCTGGATCTGAAACTAAAAATACTCTTTGTTAAAAAATATAGCCAGTGGAATCCAGAGGAGAGCAATTTGGGTTGGGGATCACATTTCTTGAAAAAAAAAGATATGGTAGAAGTCGGACTGGCATTCCCAACTACCAACTGTTATATAGTGATTTCATAAACAAAATATGAATGTTTTAATATTGATTGGAGCACATTATCTCCCAAAACAAGCTTCCAGTTAGACATGTTTTGAGATGGTGTAACAGAGTTAGCACAACTGAATGTCATGTACCTAATTGTTGCCATCCTGAAACGCTTAAACATTTCTTGTTTGAATGCGATAGATCTAGAGATGTATGGGCCAGCATGGAAGGAATTGGCTTCAATATTGAAATAAATAAGTGTGTTGTATTGGCAAAACTTTGGAAAACAAGATGCAAAATATCACTAGGTCAAGTTCAAACAATCCCCTATAATGTTGTTTTTAACCATATACTGACCAGTCTTAAAAGGGCTCGTACTCTGGATAAGGTTAAAAGAAAAGAAACACCTTGACACCTTCTAGATTTTTAACAATAGGCCTAGTGAATGGAAAAAATACTTATGTCTATGTCTATGTTGTTGTTGTTTTTTTTATTGTTATATGTTTGTGAATGAATACTAGAAGAATATATGTGAGTACTTAAATATGTGATATTTGAGGAGAGGATTTCTGATGTATGTCTGGATGTATTTTGTTCTGTAAGAATAAAATAAAAAACCTAAAGGCACTGTATATGTGGCCTAACTTTGAACAGTGTTTACATAACAAAACAATATATACAGTTGTTTCCCATCATTTCCCTCTATATCAACAGTTATCAGCCACTGGAGTAGTGTGGTAGTGTTTACTTGCAGAAACACACTGCCCTCTCGCTGTATTTTGGTGTTTTCACTGTTCGTTTTCAGTGTTTTGGTAGACAGGGAGTTTTTTTTTAAAGGTTAGAACATTTTCTTATTTATTTATTTATTTATTGAATGACGCTTGAGCCTATTTAGCTGCACTTTTCTAGCCATCCAGTTTAGAGAGGATATGGAAACAGTCTGTTTGAGGGTCATGCTGGGGGGTGAGCTGCTCTCCTGCCAGGGTCAAAAGTGTGTGTGTGTGCGTGCTTGCTTGCTTGTTTGCGCGAGAGAGAGAGAGAGAGAGAGAGAGAGAGAGAGAGAGAGAGAGAGAGAGAGAGAGAGGAGAGTGTGAGTTGCAGGGAGAGAAGAGTTTAAATTGAAGCCAGGTGTTACCAGGTGTCTCCAATCTGTAATCAAGTAAGATGCTGTCCAGTTAAGTATCATTTATAGTCGGAAGTAAGGAGACGTAACGAGCGCCGGCGCTCCTTACGTTGTTTGTTTTGTCTCCCCCTCCGTTACCTGCGGCTCCAGTATTTCCTTCCGTGCGATCAACATTCACCGTCAGGCCGACGTGTACGTTGCCTGTAGTACCCTTGGCGCCCATTGGCCCGTTGTACTTAATTACTTAGACCAATACCCGACCCGTCGATCCACAGGTCCATGACAAAATGAACCCAGCCATTCCCTAAACACACACACACACACACACACACAAATAATATAGCACAGTGCAGTAGGTGTCGAAACACACGTTTTGTAGACAACCATTGTTTTTGTCTGCCTACAGCAGACAGTTTAAACACCACAAGAAAAACCCTTCTAAGGTACTAGAAGTTTGGGCCGCACAGCTACGTGGCACAGCCGATCTGACTGAAATGCCCATATATGAAGATCTGTGTGTCTGTCAGTCCTTGTCTCTTTAATGCCCATATATGGAGATCCCTGATGTCATCAGTGTATGCCCAATATGCTGATATAACTATTCGTAGGGGTGGGCAATATGGCAAAAATATCATATCACGTTTTTCTTTAGGCAGAATCACAATCCATGATCGTATCACAATTTATTTTTCATGTTGGTTTTTAGGATTATTATTATTTTATTATGATTATTAATAAAATATATGATGATTCATTATTTGTATTCATATGATTACATGGTTACGGGTCGACCCGCTCATCACTAATGCCTGGTGTTACACCACATGTGTTAAGTCGTCCGATTCTGAGAGCTGTCTTTATTGCAGTTGGCAGTACGCGACGGGCCGTAAACTGAATTTGATAGGTAACCAAATGTGGTGTAACTGGGATGCACTTCTGCCAACTGATCAGGCCTAGCGTGGCGACGTGTGGCTTACTGAGGCAAAATATGGGCCAAAGAAGGAATACAAATTGTATACTGAACAATTAAAAGTACACTGTCCAAGGGCGACAGCCGACAGGCGTGATCGATTTTTGGACATGAAATGTGTATGAAATTGGAGACGTGGTGTACTAGAACATAGCAGAAACAAATAACTTACCAGAATGACCCGGATTGTATTGCACTCCGCGATTGTATTAGTTAAGATACAGTATAGTGTGTGTGTATATATGTACGGAATGCTGTTCTTTACTTAAGACTGCCTTTCCTCATCCTGTTCCGTTGTTCTCCCAGGCATGCAGGAGCAGCACAATTAAAGGAAACATAGCTGTAACAAAATGACGAGCTATTTTGATAACAATTGAAATAATATTGTTCTTTTATATTATATTGCAGAAATCAGTATGTGGATTATGGGGGGGGGGGGGATTGTACACTCTCAGCATGTGTAGCCTATTCCCAGGCAGCACAGTGCATAAAGGTTTGGGTGTTTGTGTATCTGTACAGGGAGGTGCCTTGTGATCGGGCAGCACCTGTGTGAGCCAGTGGAATCTGTTTACACTTCCTCAACGTTTCCATGGAAAGGTTTTATATTTTCTTTATAAACTCCTGTGGAAGTAACCACAGAGGGGATGCCCTTACAGTAACTAACTGGCTCATGTTTTTTCTTTGCTTTTTTTTTTTACCCAATTTGTCTCTTCAATTTAGTCGTTATGCCAATTGATTCATCTCTGCTGTTGTGTCCTACTGGCTCGCCTGCCAGTGAGGAGCCCCCACCAGGAGGACATAGTCTAGAGCCTTTGTCCTACTCCTCCCGTCCAACACTCCCCGCTGACAGGTGCCGCCCCAGCCCGTAGGAGTACGTGCAGTGACAAATATCACCCTCCCCGCCCGGCATCCCTCCCCCAGAAACAGTTCCAATTGTGTTAGTATAGACGCTTGACAAAGACGGATGCACCGCGGTGGGTTCGAACCCACAACCTCCGTGGTGGTGGGCAGGTACTTTACCACTGCGCCATCCCGAGCGCCGAACTGGCTCAAGTTTATGCTCTTACACACATTGACACCCATGGGTACGGCCCATTACAATCACAAACATCTGCTGTTTGACACGAAGCAGTACTGCAGGTTTTACCACTTTCAGCATGGCATCCCTGCACATCATTATAGGCAACCTTTTTTTCAAACATTTTCAAAATCTTTCCAAATTTGCCAAAATAGCTGAACTACAAGCTCAATGCATCACGATGTGAGGTGTTGTGAGATTGCAGATCGGCTAAGCCTATTTTCACTATTTTTGAAATAGGGCCTTGCAGCCTTGCTCAAGGCCCATTAACTACACTATTTTATAATGTGTTATGTATAATAATAACAATTATTATTATTATTATTATTATAATAACAACAATAATTAATAATGATGATGATGATAATAATAATTGTATAATAAAGTTTGTGTAGAACTTTTTGAAAGCAAAGTTTTCAAAGAAAAACAGATATTGTCATCCAGTTTCTTTATTGTATTTCCCTATTGGGTTTCATGTTGATCTATTACTTGAACACGTCTTTAATGGGGGAACATGGTTGTTATATTTTAAAACCTTTTTCTTCTTTTGTAACACTGTACACATTGTTATGTGGTTCGCTAGTCACTCTTTAGTTCCCTTTTCTGTGTTATAGTATATTATAATACGTATTCACTTCCCTCTCTACTAGTAATAACCTCTCCTCCTACTCCTACGAGTGTGTGTGTG
>NC_137609.1:12724437-12729437 GCF_963280865.1 Gymnoscopelus braueri | reverse complement strand
TGAAAATGTGAGTAGTAAAAGTGATAGTTACAAGAAGGTGTGTGTGTGTGTGTGTGTGTGTGTGTGTGTGTGTGTGTGTGTGTGTGTGTGTGTGTGTGTGTGTGTGTGTGTGTGTGTGTGTGTGTGTGTGTGTGTGTGTGCGTGCGTGCGTGCGTGCGTGCGTGCGTGTACATTCATTTCATACACATTTACTTATTTATTTTGTATTGTCTTGGGCGGCAATCCTTCAGATCTTATATTATTGTACTGTCGTCATGTTATTATAGGCAAAAATATAACATTCAATCAGCCAATGTATCAGCCAATCTACAAGCTCATATAATGAATTATTAAATAGGGCTTACGTGGTTAATGCTCTGACTGCGTGGGTGTGTGTGTGTGTGGGTGGGTGTGTGCATATGATACCCTTACAGGTGCATGGTCTGGATGCAGACGCTTGGAAAAAGGTGGATATAGTCTGGATTGACATTGGAGACAGGACCGCAGTGGATGCTAAGGTGAATATCTTTTCACCTTTGAACTATCTTCACATACAGTATCTTTCCACCACTAACAAAGTTGTAGTCTTGAGACATCATTGTTGCCTTTGTCGCCCTCATTTCTTATGTCCTCTCCCTCTCTGTCCAGGACTACAAACCAGAGGAGGATCCCTCCAAGTTCAAGTCAGCGAAAACAGGCCGGGGCCCTCTAGGACCAGACTGGAGGGTAAAGCCAAAATTATACACTGCTGTGCGATGCAGTATAGATGGATGGATTTATGGGTGTAAGCGATTCCCAAACCAGTCATGTTGGGGAGCGTTCGTTTAGGTCCACTCACTGCAGGGTTTTATAACAAATCCATGACTTTTTAAATCACTTCAAAACAAGGCAGGCGCGCCTGCAGGATCATGAGGCACGCCCGACTAAACCGCTAGGCTCAAGCAACCGATGAGTGCACTGTCCAAGTTGGCAAGCCATGGTGGATAGAATACGTTTTGACATGAACCCTCCACACTGGGGGCTTTTGAGGACAACTGGTTTGGGAATAGATTATCCGATCATTAGATAGACAGACAGACAGGGGTATTTATATACGTATATAGAAACCATATTCTTTTACATCCATGCGCTTGTGTTGACGTTATAATGTCATACTTGCACTTGCAGAAGGAGCTTCCCAAGAAGGAGAAGACGGAATGCCCACACATGTGTGCCTACAAACTAGTCACCGTTAAATTCAAATGGTGGGGCCTGCAAAACAAAGTGGAGAACTTCATTCAAAAGGTTTGTCCGCTGTTTGAAAACCCATGCATTTCTGCCAGGGTCAGGTCCAGCTTTGTGTGTGCAGTACATTACATTACACACGTTACAGACAGTAGAATTACACACATTGCACGGTTATAATGATACCATTTGGTATTGTATAGCGCTGAACTTAAAGACGGGGTGCCGTGATTTTCAGTGATTCCCCCCCCCCCCTAAAACATAATCATCAGGTATTATGGTTATACTAGGAGGAAGATTTTTTTCAAAAAAGTGTACAGAAATTGTTATTGTTATGTTTTTATGTGGACACGCCTCCAGTTCATTAAGTGTACCTGGTTCTCACCTTAGCACCTCCTCCACCACCTTAGCACCACCCACCTGTCCTCGTCCCTCCTCCTCCTCATGCCCACACCTGTTGTGTTATGATAATGAGGGGGAGGGTATATTTTTACTATGTCACTAAAGCGCTGTTTTTCTATTGGCACGTTTGACCCTCAAGGTTTCAGCCTCCAGGTAGAAACTCAAAATAGTCAGAGAAGACATAAAACACCATAAAAACACCACCAGGTGGCTTAATGAAGTTCTATCAACCTCATAGACACATGAAAAACAGAAAAAGTGCAAAACCATGGCACCACCTCTTTAAATATTGTTGCTGTCGTGGAGGAACCTTGTAGCCTATGTCCAAAATGGTTACCTTTCAGGAAATGGAAAAAATAACACGTTCTTGTCACACGTTCTTGTTAATACTTTTCATTGGTTAAATATTTATAAAACCCACAGACAGACTTACTTTGAACCTGGTGTCCCTATTTTGGGCAAGCTCACAATGCATTGCATCACAATGCTTTGTGAGCTTGTCAATCAGCTAGTTTCCCTACTTTTGCATGACACTGTCATATGAAGAAGTATGAAATAGGGCATTAATTCATGAAAGAAATAAACATAAAAAGATGAAGTATGCAGATACAAGGTGTCTACCCGACAGCCATTTAGCTGACACAAGCTCACTGTACATGCAACTATTCTTAATAAGTTCAAGATCAGAAACATGGCCCTGACTTCCTGTGATATTAGAAGATCAGATAAAGGCTAAAGAGCCAGTGAGATAATAGAGACAACTTCAATTTCATATTGTACCCCTCATTGATATTCAATTCTACCCCTCATGGTGTTGGACAGCATATTAATAGTCACGATATCACTAGCAGTTCCGCCTCTGTGTCTCAGTTGGTTTTCTCACTGGGACTTATTGAGCACGAAGTTTATGACCCATAATAACGACAGTAACACAGTGTCTTAGTGTGTCCTGTACCTGAGGTGCTGTCAGCTCAGGGTATCAACTGAGAGTGGAAAAGTACTGCTCTGCACGATGCCGCACATTGGCATGCGCTGGCCTCTAGTGGTCCAACATGGTATTGCACGGTGGAATTAGTCCCTGATGCCCTATTTCAGTGTCTCTCATGTCTGGTCCTGGGGACCTTTACTGGGCTTCTTAGTCATATAATCACTGTCTAATGTAGACCTGGGACAGTCTGGGACTGCAATACCAGTAATACCCGATAGAATTAAGAGCTAGCATCAGTCTGGGTTGGTGGGACTTGTGGATCCCTGGTCTATACAGTAAAGAGCATAGACTGTACTATTTCAATTTTGTGTACATTTTATAGACATATTTGTTATATTTCTTGTTTAACACTTATTCTGTTTCTATTTTTATCTTTATATTGTTTTTCCCTTGTATTTAATTGTACGGTAGTGTTGACTCACTGAGTCAGTCTGAGCTAATCGGTTTCTCTTATTTTTGTTCTTTCAGCAAGAGAAGCGGTTGTTCACTAACTTCCACCGTCAGCTCTTCTGTTGGATCGACAGATGGATCGAACTGAACATGGAGGATATTCGTCGCATGGAGGAGGATACGCGCAAGGAGCTAGATGAGGTGAGCAACAGAACAACAACACAATGACTGGAAGAAAACTTCTGGAGATCTGCTTTCATTCAATCCTCCTGGCACATACTCAATGTGTTATTTTACAATGAAACAGTGGTGGAAAGTCACTGTACTTAAGTACAATTGTGAGGTACTTTTACTACTGGAGTATGTCCAAATTTCAATACTTTTACTGTACTTCTACTCCACTACATCTCAGAGGCAAATATTGTACTTTTTACTCCACCACAATTATTTGAAAACTTTAGTTACTAGTTACTTTGTAGATTTAGATTATTATTACAAAACATACATTTACCACTTCAGTCCTATTTAAACTTTGGCTATTTGAAAATAGCCGCGACACATTGTGAGCTTGTAGCTCTGCTATTTTCAAAAGATTTTTAATACATTTTAGACATTATGATAACTTGTGAAACAGGACATTCTACTTTTGGTACTTGTATATTTTGAAGCCAATACTATTTTGATTGTTGGACTTTTACTTGTAATGGAGTGTTTCTGCATGGCAGTATTGTTACTTTCACTTAAGTAAAGAAATGTAGTTTTTTTTTCAGCACTGCAATGAAAGTGGGAGGAACAAAGCAAAGCAAACTTGATTAAAATATGTGTGTCAGTAACCCTGACACATTATTTCTTTGTGTGTGTGTGTGTGTGTGTGTGTGTGTGTGTGTGTGTGTGTGTGTGTGTGTGTGTGTGTGTGTGTGTGTGTGTGTGTGTGTGTGTGTGTGTGTGTGTGTGTGTGTGTGTGTGTGTGTTAGATGAGAGTTAAGGACCCAGTGAAAGGGATGGTGGCTCTAGAGGACTGAGTGTGTTGGACTATGAACGCTGCTGCCCATCAGGTAGGAGAAAATCTATTTAATATTAATGATGATGACACAGCGTTGATGATCCTGCTAATACCATAGCCACAATTAACCACTTATGACTTGTACTGTATACTTTGTACAAGAAATAGTGAAAATAGCAGTCCTAAGCTCAGTCCAACGCGTTGCATCGTGACATGTTCTGACCTTGTCTTGTAGATCGGTTATTTTAGCTATTTTCAAATTCTTCAAAAATGTATAATTTTGTTGTTTTGTTTTCTTTTAAAGAAATTCAATTCAGTTCAATTAGTGCCGAATCACAAGTTGTCTCAAGACACATTGCCACCCCCACCCTGAGCAAGCATTGTTGCAAACATCAGGCAGAACCAGGCTCTATGGTGGACAGCCATCTGTATTGACAGTGTCTGGGGGGAAATTGTTGCCTGTAATGCCCAAAATAGGGATTGGAAGTGGTTTAAATTAGAAGTAGTGTTTATTCATATTTGTGGGCAATATGTTCTAGATTCGGCAGTATCTCTTCATCAACCTTGGAATAAAAGTTAGCCTACCTTCCTACTCCAGCAAGTGGGAGAAGCTCTGGTAACGACCTATAAACGAGTCCCAGCAGAGTCAATTTCCTCACTATAGTGCAGGGATGTCAAACATACGGCCCGCGGGCCGGATCAGGCCCGCTAACTAGTTTAATCTGGCCCGCGAGATGATTTTGCAAAGCATAAAAAAAAAAATCAATTTTTTTTTGTGCCAAAAATGTTTTAATAGTTTTTTGGCCAAGTCTACACCTGCAACCACACGTAACTACCACTTTCCTCTTCTACTTCCTCGTCTTTGTATTGATATTGTTTGTGTTGGAGCGCCTCAGTGCGGCTGCAGAGTTCATGTGCAACCTCTTCCAGAGAGAGATAGAGACACTAGAAACTCTGCTGGAGACACAAAACAAACTGTGTAAACTTGGCCTTTTGAAATAAAATGTATTTTGG
>NC_137609.1:12651937-12719437 GCF_963280865.1 Gymnoscopelus braueri | reverse complement strand
ACTCACCACGAGTCTGATGTAGCATGTGGGGGGAAACTGCTGAATAGTGACTGTAGCTGCTGCACATATTGTATAACTGTGAGTTAAACTTTCGATCGATTGCTGTAGCTCACACAGATGAGAATGACTCTCTCTCTCTAAACCTTCTGCACATAAATGAAAGGATTCTGTTTATATGTCATTACTCATTACTGTGAAGAATTTTCTGTTGCTTTCTCTTTAAACAATATTTTAGCCCTCAAGCCATGCCTTTTTGTCATATCTCCCTCTCTCTGTCTCTCTCTCCCCCCCTCTCTCTCTCTGTGCGTCCATCAATCTTCTCTCACTCTTAGTGTCTGTGATGACATGGGCTCCCAACTGAAACATGGAAATTTGTGGATGTACTGTATGTATCGATATTGTAAATAGTATATAAATTAATGTAGATGAACACACATATATATAAATATATATATAAGTCAGACTGTCCTGCCAAAACAACAGCACACTCTCTCATACTCAAAGCTCTGCTCCTGTAGCTGTAACTTAAGACATTACACTGTAGTGTCCACATTCAATAGCTTGCTATCGGTGGGGTAAGGAGTGCCGACTAGAAGGCTTGGCTAGTTGCTGTGTAGGTAACATTTCATCCTATAAGGAGGGATATTGAGAAATATTGAAAGCTTTGCGTTTCCGTGGACAACAGGGCATTACTCTATATTTTTATAGAGGTAATTTTGGTGGCCATTTTAGGGCTACGATATGTTCCAGCAAAGCAGTGTCTGTCTTGTATTTATTTGTGTGTGTGTGTGTGTGTGTGTGTGTGTGTGTGTGTGTGTTCGGTGAAATGCACAATGTTCTGTTCAGACTTGGCCAGTCCGACAGAAAACAGCAAAAGGATGAGTTTGCGCGCGGCTTGTAGATTTTAAGGTTTAGACATCCCCTGCTCAGCGTGAAGGAGTATAATGAATAACACTATTTTGAAAGACGAGGAAAGATCCCCTAAATCTCTCTCTTCTGCCTCTCTCTCGCTCTCTTCCTTCCCTCCCAGCGACCACCTCTCCTTGGCAGGACAGTGTATAAATATATTTTTGTTCTCTGAATGTTGTTGTACCTCGTTGTTGGTCTCCGTACCACACACTTCTCTCGTTGAACACGAACATGGCAGCAGCCCTGGGTCAGTGTAGTTAGCTGATAGTTGTTGACCATGAAATGAACCTTGGTTTGCTGTGTTTTGTTTTGTCCTCTGGTTTCATTAGGCAATGGGGTGGGGTGGGGGGAGGTACTTTGGGGGTGCACCTTTTGTCTGGTATTTGAGGGTTTGTGCTTAAAGTACTGTAAAAAAGAAAAGGAATATGATTGTTAAGAGATATACTAAAAATAGGTCCATTTTGATTCCTAGTGAGAGATATATGGTTTAAAAGAGACAATCTCATTGTTAGATTCCTCGATTTATAATCGGAATATGAAACCAAATGATTCCAGAACCACAAGCTGTTTTTAAACCCTTTTCTCTCTGTCTCACTCCTGTTGACCGTCTCCTTTTTTTTCTTTCTTTTATTGTGAATTTGTGCCTTTTTGTCATCTTATCTTCCAATAACACTACTGTACATTGGAGAAGTAAAGAAATGAATAAAAATAAGTAAAGCAACTATATACTGTTTTATTTGTATTTCTTTTTTTCTTCAGTTCAATGCAGAAATTTAATTCAGAACACTCTGCCATCAAGAGGGAATGTAAGCACGCACGCACGCACGCACGCACGCACGCACGCACGCACACACACACACACACACACCCCTATGTGTATACATATATACACATACATATACACACACATATATATATATATATATATATATATATATATATATATATATATATATATATATATATATATACACATTAACCACTTCAGCCCTACAGTATATACATTTACTCGCAAGTGAGCTTGTAGATCTGCTATTTTCAAAAGAATTGTATAAATGTTTATACATTTGAAAACTTGTGAAATGGGGATATTCTGCATAATGAGTACTTTCTACTCTTGGCATTTTAAGTACATTTTGATTGATTGATTGATGTAGTTTATTTAGAAAGACATGAGAATAGTACGACAGTACATAACAGTACATGGAAGTACAAATTCACAATACAAGGTCTGACACCAATACTTTTGTACTTTTACTCAAGTAGGCCTAAATTGTGAATTCCGGACCTTTACTTGTAACAGAGTAGCCTATTTCTACATTGCAGTATTATTGATACTTTTACTTGAGTAAGGAATGTGAGTATATCTCTATAATACTGTCCCATAGCTCGCCTGGGACACCTTGTGGCACAAAGGGTAAAGTGTCATTAACATCAAATCACAGCAATAATAGGCCTAGTACCGCATCTTATGCATTCCATAGAGCTACCGTTAAGAAAGTGAAGGATTACAGCCTCCAAAGCAGGCTTTAGCCCCAAATACTGTGCGTCACGGTGATATGCGATAACAACAGCGTAAACAAGCATGTCTATTCATGCTTTTGATAATGCGTTTTCTCTCGGTCGTTAGTTGTTACCGAGCCAAGGATAATAATAGCTTGAAGTTGATCCGATGGTGTAGCTCAGTCCCCGGAGCTGTTCCAATGAGAGAGCAGAGTAAAAAGAGCTAAATAATAAACAGCCTGATACAACGGGACGAGAGTCACATTACAGGAAAAGTAACTCATTCTCGACTCCCTGCAGCGGAGAGATCTATCGTCTGTCTGCACCTGCCGAGGGACACACAGGTATGTAAACAGCAGTGGTGGAAAAAGTACTCTTCTTTTTTTTTACTTAAGTAAAAGAAATAGAATAGAAGTACTTTTGTTGCGAGTAAAAGTCCGGAATTAAAAATGTACTTGAGTAAAAGTACAAAAGTATTGGTATCAAAATGTACTTTGAGTGCCAAAAGTAAAAGTACTCTTGCAGAATGTCTCAGTTCACAAGTTTTCAAATGTATAAAATGTATACAAATCTTTTGAAAATAGCAGATCTACAAGCTCACAGCATGTATGTTTTGTAATAATATTTAAAATCTACAACTAGTAACTAAAGTTGTCCAATAATAAGTAAAAGTACAATATTTGCCTCTGAGATGTAGTAGTGGAGTAGAAGTAAAAGTACTTACTGTATACAGCACAGTAAATGTACTTAGTTACTTTATACCACTGGTGGATGGTTCTTGTTCGTTTTCCACCCATGCTTTTATAGCAGGTAGCCTATGTAGGCCTACCTAGAAACTGAAAAGGAAAATATAGTCCAATGTTGAGTCCAACTCACTGTGGAGGAGCTTTGTTGGTGAATGGTCACAATGTTTGAGCCTCATGTCACAAGAGTGCATCAGCCCAGACTCTATAGCTCTCTATCACTGGTAAAGTAAAGTATTAAAAGTAAAGAAATGGACAAAACATATTTAAATAGAGTGGTGTTTTAATAGCCTACTTTGGATTAACTGTGTACCAGCATGGGTTAGGCAAATGCAGACTGAGCCTATTCAGGGCTGTAATGACACATTCTATAGAACATGTAAAGAGAATCGCATCATCTGCAACTTTAAAAACATGCATACATCAAGCAGATCAGCTTCAGTCTATGACGGGGTGATGTTAGTTCACCAGTCCAGAACACACCCAACTCTGTCAGAGCCCTCTGTTTAGTCAATTACTCCCGTTAAAGTGTCATTATGTTATTATGATCTTCCTCAAATCTGAGTTATTTTGGTAAATAAAGTATTGTCCATTTTTCATGTTGTGTTCCATTTGACATGTGGGTGCTATTTTGATCTAGGATAAAGCCTGCAGATGTTGGACCATGATTAGATCTGCAGGTCTAATCATGGTCCAGCATCTCAGATTACAAAGTCATTTCAGAGATGGCTTTCAGTCAGTCCCTGACCCGTGTCAGGACCCAGTTAGTGGTCTGTGCTGCCTCTGGCATTCATCATGGAGATGAGACTTTAGTGTTGAGTAGGAGTAGATATTAGGCCTACGTTGTATCTCACTCCTGGTGAATTACAAAGTGTGTGTGTGTGTGTGTGTGTGTGTGTGTGTGTGTGTGTGTGTGTGTGTGTGTGTGTGTGTGTGTGTGTGTGTGTGTGTGTGTGTCAACAGAGGATACTATGAGTACTGCAAGGTATAGAAACGATGGGAGAGCCAAGTACAGGTAAGACCAATGTTTAACTTTTTTATCATTTTTTAAATCCTCAGAAAAATACAAAGACATTATTGACAATATCATGAAACAAACCAGCTGAAATGGAGAGAGAGAGAGAGAGAGAAAGAGGGGGGGGGTATAAGTAAAGTTCCCAAAGGTGAAGGAGAACGTGGATGTCTGGGACCTCATTGCAGGGACCTAACCAGTATAAGTGGCTTAGAGGTGAATTGAGCTGTATTGATAAGAGGTGGTCTGTTTTGCAGAAGAACATTACATTGCGTGGCCCTGCCCCATTCCCCCCCTTTAACGCACGAACCAAGTGAACCCTGCATTTATCCACTTAACTGTTCACAGTTCACACCAAATGTATTGCTGCTTACAAAAGACTGTTCCATAAGAGTCTGCATGTGACAGTTACATACACACGAATGAAATGAAGCAATTGGCTCACTTGGGATTAGCAGAATACAGCTTTTACTTTGCAAAGGGCATGTTCTCTCTCTCTCTCTCTCTCTCTCTCTCTCTCTCTCTCTCTCTCTCTCTCTCTCTCTCTCTCTTGACATAACTTCCTATCTTAATGTTTTTTCATGCATGTTCTCCTATTAATAATTCAAGATAGGGCTGAGATGATAAGCAATTTTGAGGAATCATTTTGGGACGAATTTATCGTTGATAAATATTAATTATCTCCGCCAGACCGCAAGGCCGGGAGTCTGAGATTTAGTTTTTACCCTGTTTGTGTATCTGTGTGTCCATCTGTGTGCGTATCTATTCTCGGAACCCAATGGGCCAGTCTGTGTCCAACTTTCTGTGCACACTGTCTGCCAGTAGGCCATTTTTTCAAATCAGCCTCATGGTGTAGCCATGGTTCACATCATGTTTCAGGGCTACCTCATGGTGATGATATCAGACCAATTTACATAATGTCTCTTGAACCGTAGATGGTACAATAACCTTTTTAGCCTGGATTACTTGGATTTATAATGCAACATTTCCGCCTAACATTTATTCAATTTTCTTCAAAACACACTTTTTGGTACTACTCTTACCGATTTTGTCCAAAAATCACACAAATGTGTCATGTGTTAAAAATGTGTCATTCAGATTTTTCATATTCAATTGGCTAAAATTGCCTTCCAAATTTTGTAGGAGATTATTTCAAAAATATCCGATCTACAAGCTCACAGTGCATTTTGGTGCAATGCGTTGTGAACTTGTAGATCTGCTATTTTTGAAAGATGTTGAATGTTGAAATTGGTTAAACCTTTAAAATGATGGGATATGATGGGATGTGTTTATGAAGGGATAACTATGTGTTTGGGTTGATGATTGCTCATGGGAGTGTTTCCAAATCTGCTATTTAATCTCACCTGTTTAATACGGATCAGCTTCTTGGGTTAATTGAAAATTATCCAAATGTTTGTTCCTATAACACTCACTGTGACGAAACAGAGACTGATTGTACCAAGGTCTGTGTGACTGTGTCTATGTCAGAGCTCACCAGGCCATATGAATTTCCTTCTATGCTCTCCTCCCCTCCCCTCTATGCCCAGTTTGCATAAATAATCTTTCACCTACTGTATTATGGCTGGATCAGAGACTGGATTCAGCCCAAAAGGACACAATTGTGTGCTTTGGCTCCCCTAATTAATGCACAACTGTAATTGCATGGTTGCATGTATTGCTCAGCGCGCTTAGAGAGAGCTGTAGCCTTTAAGCCTCTTAGGACCCCAGAGAGTTACCCAAGTCCTGTAACAATACTCTCAATGATGGGAGTGGAGGAGGGTCAGCCATGCCCTTTACTACACTCTGACCACACACACACCCGCACAGGTATGTCCACGTGCTTCTTCCCTGCCTGCGATTACAGACCAAATCTGTTTCATTCTGCTCCACATTCCTGAGTCATGCGTCACTGCTCTGTCCCTCTCACTCTGTCACTTGTGGTCTCCCCACGAACGATAGCGGACGGGGTCTAGCGGGGCGCATAGGGAATGGACTGTACCAGGACAGATGTCAGGAGGACTCTACCCTCGGCTTTGTAGCTTCTCATCCTGGCCGACTCTAAATCTAAAAGTGGAGCTGCTTGAAACACATACAGAGAGATTCGGATAAGCCATCTTTATTTATTATTTCGAGCGACCGATACACTCCCGGGTCACAGACAATAATTTCGAGGAGGAGAATTACTGGATACAAACGCAAGCACCAAAGGTTATAATGTCTTGCGCGCTAGAAGACGGCCCTCGTGCGCGTTCGGAAAGCCAGAGCAGCTCGGTGTCTCAGGGCTCCAGGTCCAAGATTCACCTGCGCCACCAACTGGCTCAGCTGTTGACCTGCGTGGAGGACCTGAGCTCTGATGACGAAGCCGGCGAGGAAGTGTCCCGTACGCTGGACGAGGCTTTCGATCTCTGTGGACGCATGCGTCCCGAGGACACATTCAGGTTGACAGCACACATCACTCACCATGCAGATGCACTCTATCACTCACACTGTCTCATATGCATTGTGAAGCAATAATTTGAATCCTAACCTGTATCATTTACCAGATTTAACAAGGTGAGAACTGGGAGTTGAATCACAATGATCAATCATAAATGTTATTTAGAATAAATAATTATCTGTATTAGTTGATATTCTTTGCGATCTGATTTGCTCGCCATGCTGTAGATCTAAAAGACATCAGGGAGCATCTAAAAACGTTTAAAAAGCATCCAAAGACAAAATTTCTTTAAAACTGAGGGAAATACAAGGAAGATGCCCTGCTCTCTCTCACTACAGTATTTCAACCAATCCTTTAACTGCTGCATACCAAACACACACTTCATGATGCGGCGACGCATTGTGGTCCATTGGAACACATTTTCCGTCCGACAGTGACGATAGATTCCCGTCTCTCTGTCATACCAGGTTGCAGATGGTAACATGGAACGTGGCGACAGCGGAGCCTCCTTTAGATGTAACCTCCCTGCTGCAGCTGGATGTCCAGCCCCCTACAGACCTCTATGCCATTGGGTGAGAGAGTAACCAAGTGGCTATGAATGGATTTGAACACACAGCGCAGAGAGACAGCAAGGGGAGGGTAGACGCATGTACAAATCATGACTCAAGACACAGTGGATTGGATGACAATTGGCTCATTAGTTAATGAATGTTGATTAATATGCATTGTCCCTGCTGAATAAATAAATAGATTAAGTGGACAACTGGTTGAGCTGCCAATGTCCAGAGATAAGAGGAGTGGAGTGGTGGATGAATGACAGGCAGATTGGCAATTTGTTCAGTAAAGATAAAAAAAAACCTGTACAAAAATGTATACATTCTTTCATTTAAATTTTTGTGGTAAAAGATAAATCTGTCATCTATCCCTTCATCTCATTAATAGCTGCTGTGTGTGTGTGTGTGTGTGTGTGTGTGTGTGTGTGTGTGTGTGTGTGTGTGTGTGTGTGTGTGTGTGTGTGTGTGTGTGTGTGTGTGTGTGTGTGTGTGTGTGTGTGTGTGTGTGTGTGTGTGTGTGTGTGTGTGTGTGTGTGTGTGTGTGCGTGCGTGCGTGCGCATCCGTAAGTCTGCAGGAAGTCAATGCTAGACCTTTGAGGTTCATCTCTGACCTGCTGGCGGAGGACTCATGGAGTGTTCTCTTTATGAACACTCTGGGACCCAGGGGATATGTCAAGGTGAGAGAGAGAGGGATATGGGGTATGTGAGTCTGGAACCCTCCTTGTTATACAGTACTTCATGTTTATCATCGGTCTATCTGTCTGTCGGACTGGCTGGTTGTCTCGTCTCTGTTTCTCTGTAGGTGACGTCTGTGAGGATGCAGGGTCTGCTGTTGTTGCTGTTTGCCAAGCATGTCCACCTTCCCTTCATCAGAGATATCAAGACCACTTACACCCGCACTGGCATCTTTGGCTACTGGGTAAGAGACGGAGAGAGACATACTGTATCTATATCATTTTATGTATGTTGAAAAATGGGTGATATATCTTTTGTGGGTATGGGAATACATAATGCTATTATAGACCGGCACAATGAACATTACAACCAACACTGGGAATTCTGCTCTGGATTAGACACTCTAGAGATTAAAGCGCCTATGAAAGACCCTATTGTATTTGTTTAGTGAAGTGTGCAACAGCTCTGACAAAGTGCAATCACTTCATAGTGAACTGTCAGTGATGCAACAAGTCGTGTCAACCGTGACAAAGACGAGATTTAGAAATACACTCTAAATAAATTAGGGTCACCACTGTGCTGTCACACCAAACCAAAACCTTTCTTTAACTTATCAATTCTCAGCACTTAATTTGTCTTTTTTTCTTTTTGTATAGTTTGTAATGTAAACAGTAATTACATTTGTTAAGATGGAAAAATGCTTAATTACAATATATATCTAGTTCAAATTATATGAGATGGTATGTGGAGTTTCTTTTTACCCCAAAATATGTTTTCTTCAGTAGTGTACTCCTGTTTGTCCCAGTAATAGTAGCCACACTGTCACTGCACTTTATATTGTGTGGGCTGATTTAATTCACTTTCATGTTGTGTTTTGTATCAGGGCAGGCAGTTCACAGGAATAATTACATGCCTCATTACCCAGAGTTTTTGGAATGCCTGGAATGAGCTTAAAATTATGAAACTGCAGGCTTTTATTACTCAAGCTCAAGTTATAGCCATGCTAAAGGATTACATTTTGACTTTACTGTATAGTAAAGTTGTATTTATTTCATGAATGTGACATTTTCTCCCCTGCAAACACCCTACCCTCCAATCTACACACATCCCAATCATTTCCCTTTTTATGTTCTTGTCTTCTGTGTCTTGTATATTCAGCTTTTTTTTGTTTTAATACTGTCATTTGTCAGAAAATGATTACCTGGTAAAAATTTTAAATATTCATTAATAAAAGGCAGAGAATGAGGATCCAGGTAGACAGGGATGCAAGAGGCAGACAATGGTTGAAGAGTGAACTAAAATAGCTCTAAAAAGTGAGCTGGTAAAGTGAACAAAAGGCAACTTATAATGTTCTAATACAATGCAAATAGCCATGAAACAAGAGGGACACCTAGTGGGCAACAAAGGAAACAGAAACAAGAACTTAACTTTCTGCCCTGTGAGTGAGTGTCTGTCTGTCTGTCTGTCTGTCTGTCTGTCTGTCTGTCTGTCTGTCTGTCTGTCTGTCTGTCTGACTGTACTACGCCCCCTACTTTCCCCCCTCTATACCAAATCTCTTCACTGAAAATAGTAGATCTACAAGCTCACAAATGCGTCGCAAGTATTTTCACCAAATGTTCAACCCCAGAATAGGGATGCTGGGTTTGAAGTGGTGAAAGAGTTGAATATTCTTCTGCCTGTGTTTTTTTCTCAGGGCAATAAAGGAGCCGTGTCAGTGCGTTTCTCCTTCTACGGTCAGATGGTGTGTTTCCTGAACTGTCACCTGGCTGCTCACATGAACTACGCCCTGTACAGAGTGGATGAGTTTGAGTACATCCTGGACACGCAGGAGTTTGATATGCACAACACACCCAACGTTCTGGATCACAAGTCAGTTATCATACATGCAGGCACAAATACACGCACACGCACACACACACACGCACACACACACACACACACACACACACACACACACACACACACACACACACACACACACACACACACACACACACACACACACACACACACACACACACACACACACACACACACACACACACACACACACACACACACACACACACACACACACACACACACACACACGCACACACACACACACACATTGCCTGAACTATGTCAATCGACGCTATCAATTCACTCAACACAAGCACTAACAGACTTTGTTATTTAAAAACAACACACACTGTACACACACACATGCATTTCCAATTTTAAATGATGGAAAGGCCTTTCCATAAAAGTGTGTTTTAGGAAGACACTGATTCATCCAGCCTGAACTCCTCAGGTCATTCCAGAGCTGAGGAGCCCTGACAGCAAAGGCACGGTCACACTTTGTCTTCAGTCTCCACTCAGGAACATTCATTGACTGGAGTCAATAAGGACCAACAGCAAAAGCTGATTTAAAACACAAACACACACACACACACACACACACACACACACACACACACACACACACACACACACACACACACACACACACACACACACACACACACACACACGCGCACACGCACACACAAATCATGTCAAAGTCGTTCATTTTGGCACAGTCTGAAAGTGATGCTGGTCAACAGTATAATAAGGTAAATAAGGCGATAAGAGTTATGCTGTCAGATGCGGTCTGAGTGCTGTTATCAGGAGAATATTAGATTATCTCTCAGCCAATCAAAGTGCTTAATCTTGAAACACACACACACACACACACACACACACACACACACACACACACACACACACACACACACACACACACACACACACACACACACACAGGCATTGCTAATAAACTCTACTTGCATTACGTTAATGAGGTATTCTCCCCCAGGGCTGTGTTCTGGTTTGGTGACCTGAACTTCCGTATTGAGGACTATGGCTTGCACTTCCTCCGTTCATCAATCAACAGTGAGCGCTTCCATCTGCTCTGGAGCAAAGACCAGGTAATAGACGGGAACACACACATGCACTCTAACCCTAATCCTGTTCGTGGGGTTTTTGGTCCCCATGTGATAGTAAAACAAATACACACATACACACAAACACGACTGCATGTGTACATGCTGACTTATGAATCCACTCTATGTTCCTGCAGCTGCTTATGATGAAGAAAAAGGAACCTTTCCTCCAGGAGTTTGAAGAGGGGCCACTGAGGTTTAAGCCCACCTATAAGTTTGACCGCAACTCTGACACCTATGATAGCAGGTAATGTTTACAATCAGATATACTGTAACTAACTAGGAAAAGGAAAAATGTTTTATATTAATATTTTTACGGCATGGCTAATGGCCAAGCTATCTAGAAAAGTGTTTGTCTGTATTTATGTACAGCATATTTTTTAGAGTATACGGTACATGTATGTACTGTATGTACGGTATGTCCTCTCAAAAATAGATGAATCGATCACAGCTTAAAATATGCTGCTAATTGAAAGTGAAACTGCAAGAGTATGAATGTTGGATCATAGTCAAAAAGGCATGCATGTCGAGGCTCGTGTGTGTGAATCTCTTCTTCACACCAATATTGTTCTTGTGAAGCACATTTGTACATCACTTTTTGTTCTTAAGTATTGAAGTATTTATAAAGTTCAATATTTCTATTTGGCGTAGACTGTCACCACACTAGTTGACATACCCACATGCAGCCAGTCTGTGCATTATAGTGCAACTTCGCCACTTGACACCATGTTGTGATTTCTGCACTTTCATTCATAAACTGTACACAATTACACATATTAATTTACTAATGTTTGGACACAGAGGCCATTAGATATCTAATGTTTTAATTCCTTCAACATACAGTATTATACAGTATAGACTTAATCTGTGGCCTTTTTCCTTTTTAAATCCCCACAGCACCCCGAAGACGTGGTTGGGTTTTACGTACGATGTACTTTTCGTGTGTGTGTTGCATGCGCCACCTCCCTCTCCCATACCCAAACATTGCATAATTTGTCTTAACCCATTAAGACCGGGAAACGCCTATACGTTGTTATACCTTTAAAACCGGGAAAGCATCTGTCATTTTAGATGTATATAGCAACAGGAATTATCGTAAATTTTTTTAATAGAAAATAGAAGATAAAAAAAAAACTTTAGAAGGCGTTTTTTTGTTTGTGGGTGGGAAGGCGGCCGTGGAGGCCATTCACTCGTCGCCTAGCAACTCCTGCAGGTTGGTCAGGGCGGTTGTCCTGGCGAATCTCCTCACTGTCGGGTGAAAAGAAGTGTCTGACCATGATGTCGTGTGTCTCGGATGAGACGTGGCTGTCAAAACCCTCCCCAAGACCAAACAGTAGTGGTTTGGCAGTGACGGGCTATATGGAGGAATTGGTAATTGACATAAAGACTAAATTGACAGAAAAGAGAAGGGGCGCAATGACAATCTCCTACAATATATTATACTTGCCAACTTTGAAATTGATTAGCTATCCCAGAAGCTAAAATCACAATATCTCATGCAATTACAGTCACAACTAGATCGGAGAGATGTTAGACAGCAAATATCAGACACAGCAGGTCATGTCTCCACAGGTTAAATTGGCACTTCACTAGTGCTGCTAAATACTAACTGTGTTCCTGCACAATGCATGCGTCCTTTCACATAGTGAGTGTGTGTATGCATTGTCTGTGAATGGTAAGCACATGTAAGCTGGTATTTGTCTATTCATGCATGCATCAAGTGTTTCTCATTTACAGTACATCTTCTCTACATAGCACATGTTCTACAGTTCTGCATGCATCTGTGTGCATGTGTGCACAAGCGAGTGTGCTTGTAAGCAGATATGTGACAATGAACATATTTTATTTGTTCATTCGTGTTACCCCACACCCACTGAAAATACTCTCACAATTGGCTTCACATTCACTTACATAACTAAAATAAATAAATATATATATACACATTACACAGTATATATATATATATATACACACAGTATATATATATATATATACACACACACACACACACACACACACACACACACACACACACACACACACACACACACACACACACACACACACACACACACACACACACACACACACACACACACACACACAATATACAGTACTGTTTTCTTTGTCCCTGATTTGTCAGTGGTAAGAAGAGGAAGCCAGCCTGGACGGATCGTATCCTCTGGAGAATCAAACCCACAACAGCAGAGGACGACGATGGGAGTGCATCGACCTGCACTGATGACGGACAGGAAGATCCAAGTGCAATCCAAGTCATACAGGACAGCTATACTTGTGACCCCAGCTATGGAGTTAGTGACCACAAGCCTGTCCTAGCAACCTTCAGCCTGGAGGTAAGTAAAACAAAGAAGTTGCATTTGAAAAACAAATACAGTAGATCTGATTAAAGGCTGAAACGGATTTTATTAAATTATTGCGAACGCGGAAGGAGGCGCGCGAACCTCCGCCCAAGTGGAGCTTACTATGAAACCGTGCTCGGGTTGTGTGTGTGCGTGTCTGTGGCGCTGCCTGTGTGCAGCCACGCCCCCATGTCACTCACGCTCTCATTGGCTGCTGACAGATCTCAGAGTGGAGCTTACTATGAAACCAACCCGATCCCCCCCAAACACGGTGAAATAGCACGGATTGACAAACGGCAATTCCGTGCATAGATGACTAGGAACTCCGAAACTCCGTGCATAGGAGAACCATATCCCCCCCATTAACTTCAATACGAAGCGGAGGCAGTCACGTGACTTTCTCTCTACGCTCTCCCCATCACGGTGAAATAACACGGATTACAAGTCCGTAAATACACAACATAACAATTTTAAAAAGACAAAAAAAAAAAAGGGCTGCGTTCGCTTCCCGCGTTCGTGCGTCTTACTTGTTGTAATGAAAACAAAACAACAACATATCTCTGCTGTCGGGCAGAAGCCAGCTAACTCCAAAATGTTCATTTTTCAGGAAATGACAAAAACAAAACAAAAAGTGGAGTTAGGAGGTTTTGTTCATCATTGATAAAAACAGCTGAATGGTTAGCTAAACCAGCTAACCAGTTAGCTGGTTTAGCAGAAAGTTTGAGGATCTAATGGAGTTGTCAGAAGCTTTTTAATACTTTTCATTGGTTCAATATTGTTTTTACCAACACACAGACGTATAAATATTGAGTGGCAAGATGGTTGGGCAGCTATTACCTTGCATGCTGGAAGGGTGGTGTTGGTTAGGGGAAGACATGATCTGCTTGCTTCATGATGATCAACTTAAACTTGGACTTATGCATTCACCTTTCTGCATGGGCAGTATATTAATTCTGATACAATACACATACACATCAGTGTGTTCCTGATGTTTCTCCCTGTTTCTATCTGTCCACAGCTGAAGAAAGGCTCTGACATGCAACCTGTGGACGTGTCTCCCGAAGGCGTGTGGAGCGCCGACGAGAACGCCGCCCTTAGCTACACCATTCAGGAGGACTTTATGTATTCCACATGGGACTGGATTGGCCTCTACAAGGTGATGCCCCATAGCCTCAGTCAGTAGCACATACACACATACAGCTGCTCTACCATGTACACCACTTATCTTACCCAGTGGTGGAAGAAGTACTCACATTGTTTTTATTTAAGTAAAAGTAGCAATGCCACAATGTGGAAATACTCTGTTACAAGTAAATGTTCTCAATTCAAAATGTAACTTGAGTTGAAGCACAAAGGTATTGGCATCAACATGTACTTAAAGTACCAAAACTAAAAGAACTCAAAACAAATATGTTGGGAGAATGTGTCACATTATTTTGAAAAAAGCTAAATAGTGTAGTAGAAGAATAGGGGTTTTGTATTAATTATAAAAATCTGCAAAGTAACTAGTAACTAAAGTTTTAAAATAATTGTAATGGAATAAAAAGTACAATGTCTGCTTCTGAGATGTAGAAGAGTAATAGTATAAAGTATCGAAAAATATAGAATCAGAATACAGTACAGCACTTGAGTAAATGTACATGGTTACTTCCCACCACTGATCTTACCTTACCTTACCTTACATCGTCTTTTGTCTTATCTTATATTTAAACTGTGCATATAAGCTATATAACAACAATACAAACTGGATGAGAAACACAAAGGTATACTGTATGACAGTGATTCTCAACCTGTGGGCCGTGGGCTAAGACGGTATTGCGATTGGGCCCCCAAATAATTGGCAAAACACTACGATTTGAATGCTTATATAACATGAATATAAAAAAAGATTAACTCAAGTGCGCCCTGATTCAGAAAAGGTTGAGAGCCACTACTGTATGAGATAAGATAGTGGGAAGATTTTAACAGTACATGATGTGATTTTGTGGGTCTTCAGGTAGGCTTTAAGAGTGCGTCAAGCTATGAGGCCTTTGTGTGGGTGACACAGGATCTGCCTGAGACTAATCAACTCATACAGGTAAGAACTAATGACTCAGGTTCTTTGGAAATGTAGCATATCATTTTATTTGATTTTTATATTTATATTTATATATATGTATATTTATATTTGTTGAATTGTAGCACTAGTGTTTACTGCATCAGTAGTACTGCATATCTGTATGTATTAGTTTGTACCTGTTTCTGCATATACTACAGTATGTGCGTGAGATATTAATGTGTTTACACCTGCAGATTTCGGTGGACAAAGATCGGATTCCTCTCCGGGGAGGGCAGTACATTTTGGGTTACTACAGTTACAACATGCAGAGCATCGTTGGCCTCAGTGGCAACTTTAAGGTGAGACAATGAAAGCAGAGCTACGGCCTATTCACATGGAAACCGACTGCGCAGTGCACACCTAGTAATTCATTTTCAATGAGAGACGAGCATTGGGGTAGGGGGGCGCGGGCAATCTGATAGGCAGATTTCCCTTGAAACTGACGTGATCGTGCTTGTCACACACACACATGTGTGTGTAACCCTTTTCTATGCAATGTGTAGAAATGTGTCTATTCACATAAGGAGTGCAATGTTAAGCCCAGTCCACACCTAGGCAACTTGCAACCAGTCGCAAGAAATTGCAGCGGTCTGGACTGACCAGTTGCAGACTCGTGCAATTTGGGGATAAGGGTTGCAAGTAGTTGCAAGTGGTTGCAGTTGCAACTAGTCTCGTAGGCTTTACAAACTATGCATTGTGTGGATTTCACACAGCAAAATCTGTCTGTTATAACTGTTCTTGGATAGCAATATTAGCAGTTCAAGGTGCCTGGTGGCTCAGCCAGTTCAGTGCACAGACCATTATGCTACTGGTAAGCACGAGGACCTGGGTTCAAATCTGACCCCTGTCTCACATGTCTCTACTCTATCTCTGCCATTGGTTTCCCACATCTCTACACTGACTATCTGAAATAAAGCGTAAAATGCAAATGAGGCGAGTCCATCTGAAAAACTCCAGTAGCGAGTAGAAAAGATTTCGTGTTATGGCAGGTTTCGTGTTATGGCCGGAATAGATGAATGCTCTTTTATTTTTAGCTTGTAGATCTGCTATTTTTGGTGTGTGACACCGGCGCTCAACTAAGTATAACTCAGGCTTTAGTCTATGGATCTATCCACTCACTATGGGATCAAACATGAAAACTCTTCATGGTATAAGTGTGTTTTATTTATGGGGGATAAAAAGATCAAAAGTTGTGTTTATTCTGCAGATCCTGGAATCTAAAGGTGCTGGCCATGTCAACGGTATGAAGAACAAATAAGATGCCACCAAACAGAAGCACAGTATGTTATACACTGTACCTTACCGCCCAGCTTCCACACCTGATTTACTCAACATCAACTGACATTCAAACCACAAGACTGCACTGATCAACAGGATCGGCCTGATCACATCAGTAATGTTGACAATCATGTTGTACTCTACCACCACATACTCACTGGAGAACACTGCTCCTCTGGTTTGCCTTCATAGAAAGAAACATACAGTGAATAGTATAATCCTTAGTGATAATTTAACTCAGAAGAGAGTACAAATGGAACCAAATAGATTTGTAAGGGTCCATTTGGTTCTATTTGTACTGTACACTCTGGGAGTTTACAGTGCAGTGAGATTCCACTGCTCATACTGGAACAGTGTCCTCTAGGAGATTTCATTCATGTTTGTTTTTTGCTTACTAAAGACCACATGATCATTGCTGTCATGGAAGGTTTGCAGTGCAAGGATTTAAGAGATTCAAGTCATTAAAAACCATTAGAATTTGTGTTTGACAAGAGAGGAGGTGATTGTGATTTGGTATGTTGTATTGTCAGATGGGTCAGAGTGCTTTGCAAATAAAAGAAATCATCTTCTATTTAAGTAGGAATATTGAGCACGGATTCTGATTCTGAGTGTGTACACAGTAAAGAGTGTTACTTTAAGTCTGTGAGTGCAAAAATGAAATCAAAAATACCCGTGAGGATTGCATGTGTACACTCCCAGAGTTACAAATGGCTAAATTGACACTGAGGATTTTACTGTGTGTGACTTGAACTGTATCAATTTACAGGTGGAGATTTTCTCCAGACAAATCAATTTCACTCAAAAACTACATGAAGGAAATGTATAATCTTTGATCTTGTGTCATGTTGCTTAAAAATGCTGTTTAAATCTGATGTGTTTGACAAATGGCTTTACAGGTGTGAACAAAATCATAAGAACATTTAGATTTATTGTGAATTCCCATGCTATTTCCTTAGACTATTTTAATCTAGTTGTTTCCTAAATCAGCCTTATACCAGAATGCCTTGTTTACTTCAGGATTTACTTGTTGATCATTAGGGCCTAATTGAAGGATTTCCCTTTTTTTCTGTAATAAGGCAATAACTGAATATTATTGGTTGATTGTGGTATGGTCATGATCTGTGTGTGTGAGTGAGATGAAGACAGACGGTATGTATGGTTGATGTAATGTATTATATTACTGTGTATTGACAGCTAAGAATTAGTATTGTAATAATGTACAGGTATATTGGACTATGTTACATGGGGACCACACTGTCAACAGAGGTGAATTCCATATCCATGTAGGTGCTGAATAAACCCACGTTTACATTTTCATACATGGGGACCACATTGTCCAGTGGTTCCCAAACTGGGGGTCAGGACCCCAAGGGGTTTCCCCAGATGATTAGATTAATGTGCAACATTGTTTTCTCACTCAACAATAAACAAACCAACATACAGTATAAGTGTATACAGGGTGTCTGCACATTTCTAAAGTGACAATTTAATGACTTTTAAGACCTTTTTAATACCAAATTGTCAAATATTACATAAGAAATAGGCAACTTTTTCGTGGTCTGAAACGTTTTGGGAACCCTTGACATTGTCATTGTCAATAGGGGAATTTCATATCCATGTAGGTGCTGAATAAACCCATGTTTACATTTTCAAACAAACCTGGAAGAAGTAAAAATTTCCTGAAAATTAAAATAACACTAAACCCAAAGCAAATGTGTTATGAGTAATCTAATTCAACCTGAAACAGAAATGTCTGACCGTGATCTCTGTTGGGTCACTGTAAATACATTGACTGCATTAACATGGATGGTGCTGTGTATTGGACTAATCAAAGGTTAGATAACAAACAGGACATTCAGTAACCTTCACATTCACAACCGTGCAACTATTGGACAGGGACAACATCAATTTACAAACCGAAATAAGCTGGATTTTGATTTGATTGATTATAAATAATAACCATACAAACAAGCGTAATGGTTAAAACATTTAAAGGATAAAACACAATAAAGTCTAGGACTAGTTTCCTCAACATAGAAACATGACAAGTACACACAAAAGTATTGCCATCAAAATGTACTTAAAGAACCAAAAGTACTCATTATGCAGAATGTCCCATTCAGATTCAGGTCGGCCTACAATACATAAAACCAATTGTCATAATAAAAGACGTATCAAATAAATAAAAACAAAATAACCCTTACTCAAATTTAGAGTCTACTGCCTACATCAAACTGGAACTTTTTCCAATAGCCATGACAAAAGTTCTCAAGTTTGAAGTCAGTTTGATTGCAGTATCCAGGCTGTTCCATTGGGTGGCACCAATGTACGTAAAATATCCCGATACCAACAGAGTCCTGAATTTATACAGGCAACCTTTGCTAATACTAGATCTATTAAAAATGTTGTGTGCGTCCCTGACCAGAGAAAATGATATTTTTAGGGACCTCTCTGTGAATAATCTTATGAATCATGAGTGACCGTAACCCAGACCCTTGATTCCTAGATCTATACTTCTTGATTCCATTCCACCGGGATTCAGTTATCTCCATCCACAGGAGAGCAGAAAATCTTAGTATTTGAGGCAGAAGGGAGCAGTGGTGGGAAAGTACTCAAATGTTTTAACTTAAGTAAAAGTATCAATACTGCAATATAGAAATACTTTGTTACAAGTAAAAGTCAGGAATTCAAAATGTACTTGAATAAAAGTACAAAAGTATTGGCATCATAATGTACTTAAAGAGCCAAAAGTAAAAGTACTCATTATCAGAATGTCCCATTTCAAGTTTTCAAATGTATAAATATCCTTTTAAAATGGCCGAAATGTATAGGGCTGAAGTGGTTAATGTATGTTTTGTAAATAGCCTAATAATACAAATCTACAAAGTAACTAGTAACAAAAGTTTTCAAATAATTGTAGTAGTGGAGTAAAAGTACAATATTTGCCTCTAAGATGTAGTGCAGTAAAAGTAAAAGTACTGAAAATTGGAAATACTCAAGTAAAGTAGAAATACCTCAAAATTGTACTTAAGTACAGCACTTGAGTAAATGTACTAGTAGTAACTTTACACCATTGCTTACTGTTATAATAAGACATCCTGCATTTGTATGTGTTGTGCTGAAGTTGTTCTCTTAAAACATTGAAGCATATATATTGTTCTTATCTAGCCTTATCATCAGTCATCACAACATGGGAACTGTAGTCATTAAAAACGGTATAGTCATCCTACTCTTGAGCTTTACTATGAAATGCAGGCAAAGCAGTGTACTTCCAAGGGTAAGTGACTGCAAAGGAGAAAGCCCTGATGGGGGTTTGGTGTGAGCTGCTTTGTGTCAAGTGCATTTAGGACTAGGTAAGAGATCAGTTATGTGGACTTTCTAGTTCACTGAAAGTACATTGAACTGCAGTCTTTGCTGGACAGGAAACCATTGCATTATTGTGATATCCTTCCATCCTATCCTTCATTCCGTCCGGAATTCAAAATGTACTTGAATGAAAGTACAAAAGTATTGGCATCATGACATAAAAAATGTACTTAAAGAACCAAAAGTAAAAGTACTCATGCAGAATGTCCCATTCCAAGTTTTCAAATGTACAAAAATCTTTTGAAAATAGCAGATCTACAAGCTCACAATGCCCAATGCAGGCATTGTGAGATTGTAGATTGGCTATTTTGAAATGGTCGAAATGCATATAGGGCTGAAGTGGTTAATGCATGTTTTGTAGTAATAATCAAAATCTACAAAGTAACTAGTAACTAAAGTTTTCAAATAATTGTAGAGGAGTAAAAGTACAATATTTCCCTCTGAGATGTAGTTGAGTAGAAGTAAAAGTATTGGAAATGGGAAATACTCAAGTTAAGTACAAATACATCAAAATTGTACCTGAGTACAGTACTTGAGTAAATGTACTTAGTTACACACCACTGGTGGTAGGATGTGGTCATTTTTAAAAGGGCGTGGTCATTTGGGGTATTTCGGGGATAGAGAATTACTCACAGTTCCTGGTGTGTTCCTTGGGGTAATAACATAGCCAAGAACAGTTACTTGAGATATTCTGATCTCCTATAATAAGTGCTTGCATATCTTAGCCAGCTCATAGATCTATCATGGATGCCACCGGACAGACAAAGACAGAGGAGATCCCCCTGAATACTACATGCCAACAGGTAAAACCAACAACAACAACAACAACAACGTCATTATTATGAGGATATAACAGCGTATTAAAAGCCATGGATTCCCCTATACATTTCGTTGGAAAAAAAGGGGAGGGGGGGTCGTCTGTCTACCGGGAAACTGGTAATGCCTCCTTTTATGGCCTCCAGAAATAAATTTCAAAATATTTGTATACATTTGAAAACTTGTGAAATGGGACATAGCCTACTGCATAATTTTACCTCTGAGTGGGGCGGAATCTGCCAATGCTTTGTCAATGCTAAATGCGTGGATTCATGGGAAAAAATCGCAAGAGCATGAATCCACGCATTTGCATTGACAAAGCATGGAGGGACCGTGCCCTTATGAGAACTTTCTACTTTTGGTACTTTAAGTACATTTCGATTCCAATATACTTTTACTTTTACTCAAGTATATTTTTGAATTCCGGACTTTTACTTGTAACAGAGTATTTCTATATAGCAGTATTGATACTTTTACTTAAGTAAAACATGTGAGTAGCAAGTAGTAAAACGTGTGAGTAGCGAGTAGCGTAGCCCCATTGTGATAAATGATAGATTAGGAACCAAATGGACCCTTATGGGTCTGTAACTCTGAGAGTGTACAAATGGACCCTGACGGGTCCATTTGGTTCCATTTGTACACTCTCAGAGTTAAATTAACATAGATTTTACAATAGAAATTGCGGTCCAAGTGATAGAAATGCCATTAAATGGGGGGTCCGTAGCCCAATGCATGTCAAACGGGGTCCTTGAAATTTAAATGGTTGAGAATCACTGCTAGAGCCGTAAAAAACCTTCTCTTATGGGGGTCCCTGGCATATCTTTTCAAATAGGGGGTCCGCGGGTTAATAAGTCTCAATTTGGGGGTCCTTGACATGAAAAAGTTTGAGAACCACTGGGGTAGCCTACTTTTCCCACCACTACATGCGTGTCTCTCCATGCCTCCGGCTCCGCATCTATTGTCTCTCGCTCCGGTCGTCTGTTGGTTTCATAACTCCACCCCCGGTCCTCTCGCACACCTGTCTCTCAAAGCTCAGTGGTGAAACGTAACTACTACACTTACTCAGTAAAAAGTAAGTGTAGCCTCAATCTCCAGGCTTTTCCTTTCCTTCGCGTTTTGCTCAAAAATACTCAAGTACTGAACTGAGGTAGCTGTAGTATACAACCCTCGTTGACGTATTTATGATTCTGACGTCTTCAATGAGTTGTAGGGTTCACGCCCCATGGAGACCTGGACTTTCTGCACTATGCCCCGTAGACACTCCAAACATGTACAAATGTGAAAATAAAGGTGCTTAACCCCAAGCCCCAAATGTTAACTGGTTCTACGGGGTAGTAGTTTAATGTAATAATCCATATCTTTCAATAAAGAAGTGTTTTAATGCCGTCTGTGGCCGATTCTGTCGGAAGTTCCCAATGGGCGGTAGTGACGGGTAGTGACGGGGCGCATCCGGTGGAACCCGGAATTACACTAAATGTAAACAGGAAGTAAACGAGGGTGAAAAAATGGCGTTCGGCCACAGACGGCATTAAAACACTTATTCATTGAAAGATATGGATTATTACATTAAACTACTACCCCGTAGAGCCAGTTAACATTTGGGGCTTGGGGTTAAGCACCTTTATTTTCACATCTGTACATGTTTGGAGTGTCTACGGGGCATAGTGCAGAAAGTCCAGGTCTCCATGGGGCGTGAACCCTACAACTCTCGTAGATTGAAGACGTCAGAATCATAAATACGTCTACGAGGGTTGTATACTACAGCTAGAACTGAGGTATATTTTTTAAATTCCGGACTTTTACGTAATAGAGTATTTCTACATTGCAATATTGGTACTTTTACTTAAGTAAAACATTTTAGTACTTTTTCCACCACTGCTCAAGCCAGACAGACAACTACTGGTATTCCACAATCTTGGAATGCTTCTGTATATTATCAATGTATTAATTACCTATAGTTTCGAGCAGTAGCCTGACCCTCTGTGCCCTCTGTGTCGCTGTCCATGGTGCTGATGTGTGTGTGTGTGTGTGTGTGTGTGTGTGTGTGTGTGTGTGTGTGTGTGTGTGTGTGTGTGTGTGTGTGTGATTGATTGAAATTTGTATTAGACAAAAGAATGTAAAACAACACAGTTACATTTATAATACTTTTGTCTAAAAGGTCCGACCAAAAAAGTCCTTGCTTGTGTGTGTGTGTGTGTGTGTGTGTGTGTGTGTGTGTGTGTGTGTGTGTGTGTGTGTGTTTTGGGTCTCTCTCTCTCTCTCTCTCTCTCTCTCTCTCTCTCTCTCTCTCTCTCTCTCTCTCTCTCTCTCTCTCTCTCTCTCTCTCTCTCTCTCTCTCTCTCTCTCCTCTCTCTCTCTCTCTCTCTCTCTCTCTCTCTCTCTCTCTCTCTTCTCTCTCTCTCTCTCTCTCTCTCTCTCTCTATGACTAATCTCTCAAGAACAGATTCTGCTCTGCAGCAGAGGGCGCTGTTTTTCCTTTTCATTTGGCGATGGGTTCCCAGATTGTACCATGACAGTCATGGATGGAACAACTTGTTCCTGCCTGGTTTGCGATTGTTTTACATTTAACATCTACATCTACATAAACGTTCAGATTTCTAATATAACGTGCTGACCCCCAAGCCACGGATTAACAAGTTGAGGCGCACGGGTCTAAGTACCCGTATCTTCCGTATTGTTCAATAGAAAGCATTTTAATCCGATCGGTGGCCATTTTTTAGAGTGCAATACACCTCCCAACCGATAGGGTCGCGTAGTTGAAAGCATCGGAGAAAATTCCTAGAAAATAGCTGGCGATCGGATTAAAAAACTTTTTTGACAATTTCTTAGGACTGCAGACTATTATTTAATTATGAAAACAAAGTTATTACAAGCAGTTATATATGGTAATGACCGTTGACAACGTACAAAATTATTACAGTAAAACTTATAATAACTATTTAAATAGCATTTCAATCAAAGACAGTTTGAGCACCTCCTGGCCCTTTTTCTTTGACATTAGGCTGTTTTTTAAATGACTGTACTTAAGTGCCCAACTCTGCTTCTCTTTTCATCACATCTAATTTACTGTATGTCACTGTCTGATGGCCCCTACTACTTACAGTACAAGGATGACATGAAGTGCTATTTCATGTTATTCGAATATTTAGTACATTGTCTCTGTTTTGTAGGACAGCGGGGTCCCACATACAGTGGTGGTCGTGGAGGTCCCCAGCCCCAGTGAGCCTACACACAAAGATCACGTGATTTGGTCCCTGGTGAACTTTGTGCACTTTAACCCCTTCTGTTGCGCCCTGCTACCCCTTGTTTTTTCCATCAAGGTGAGTTTAAGTCTCTTTTTCCCCCTGTATTCCCAAGTATTTATTTATTTATTTTAAATGTGTTTCACATAACTCTACTTATTTTGTTTATTACTATTATTATCAATATTATTATCAAAAGTAATAATTTAAATCATTGTAATTTTTATTTCATATTAAAAACAAAAAACTAACAAAAAACTAAAACAAAAAAGATATGATAAAGAAAATAGGACAAACAAAAAATATAAAAGAAGAAACTGATACTGAGCAGAAAAGACAAAAACTAAAAAATGTTTTAGACAAAGCAAAGACATGATGCTACTATATAGTCATGTGAAATAATGAGGTTTAGAAAATCCATGTGACAATCTTATGGATGCCTATCATCTAGTTACCCACTCGGGTATTCAATTTACGTATTAGGCTTCTGTAGTATCTTGATACACCCATATATGGACTTACAGAGCCTGATTTGAACCACCCAAAGAATAAGTCTTAAAACACCCATCCCCCACTGAATGCCACCCAGGAAATTCTGATGACAGGCGATGAACAGTGATCGGAAAACAAAACTTGATCCTTGTACTTATATACACATTGTGAGCTTGTAGATCTGCTATTTAAAAAAAATACTTACAACTTTGTAATGATTTTTATTCTATAAGTCTTTCAAAGTCTACTCAGATGATGTGGATGAGAGAAGTTCATTGGAGAACACAAGGTGATGTCTCAGTTATAGCAGCATAGAAGAAGAGCGATGCATCGGGAACACATTGAGTCTCAAACAAGCGTCCAAGTCAACATGTTATAATAATTAGAACATGTTGACTTGGACGCTTGTTTGAGACTCAATGTCTGTCAATGTATATAGTATGTGACTGCCTGTCTTTCAATGAATTAAAATCTAATGTATTGAAAGATAGGCAGTCACATATCGTTGCTGTCCGGCAGAAACCAGCTAACTCTATTTTGACGCTTTTGAATTTTTCCCCCATAAATCAGGGCCATTGAACACCCTTTACGTCTGTGTGTTGGTAAAAAAAATATTGAACCAATGAAAAGCATTAAAACGCGCTTCTGACAAAACCAGCTAACTCCATTGGATACAGATCCTGGCCCGGTCAACATTAGATTCCACGCTACGCGGCTGGTCAAAGGAACAGGAAATAAGGTTAAGAGGCACTGCACCTCGACACTTCCATCCAGGACAGGTTGCACCCCTAACATAAAGAAAGCCAATTACTTTTTCATTATGTCAGTGTAGTCAATTACTTTTTCATTATGTCAGTGAAACTACATACGAGGAGTTAGGTAGAGAAAAGTTAGGTAGAGGAAAGGGCAGCACGCATACATTGTATAATAATCACAACTTGTGAAATGGGACATCCTGCACAATGAGTACTTTTACTTTTGGTACTTTAAGTATATTTTGATGCCAATACTTTTGTACTTTTACTTAAGTAAATTTTGATTACCAGACTTTTACTTGTAACAGAGTATTTCGGCATTGCAGTATTGATACTTTTACTTAAGGAAAACATTTGAGTACTTTTTCCACCACTGTGTGTAACACACAGTGTGAGTGAGTGGTCATTTGGATTTCCATGAATATAAAGGTTAGAAAGCAACTGTTTGGGCGTTGTGTTGCAGGCCAGAGACCGTCTGCAGCGTGGGGACGTGCAAGGGGCCGGCTCATGGGGCCGCAGAGCCTGTTGGATGAACAGCTTCCTCACCGGACTCTTCTTTCTCCTCATCATTATTTACATTGTGATGATGGTCGTCACCATTCACATTGATCCCCGTATAATCAACCGCATTCCTTACTTTCCCACTGCTCTGTTTCAGTTTTGGTCGTAAACAATATTTCCAGTGCTCACTGCTCAGCCCTACATAGGTTCTATAGGCCGGGGTTCCGTATTCTACAATCTACATATTGGGTGGAAACCTCATATATCCAAAACGTTTTTCAAGAATCGACAAGCTCACAGTGCGTCGCCCGGCTATTTTCAAATGGCCGAAATATATATATATAGGGCTGAAGTGGTTAACGTATGTTTTGTAATAATAATCAAAATCTACAAAGTAGATAGTAACTAAAGTTTTCAAATAATTGTAGTAGTGGAGTAAAAGTACAATATTTGCCTCTGAGATGTAGTGGAGTAAATTGGAAATACTCAGGTAAAGTAAAAAATTTAACAAAATTGTACTTAAGTGCAGTAGGCTACTTGAGTATATGTACTTAGTTACTTTACACCACTGTGCAAAACAGCTCTTACCCAAGTGCCTTAGAACTGTACCAAATCCTCACATCGATGACCAAATTAGTTTGCAATATCTATCGAATTGCATATATACAGTACATAGCATCACAAATAATCAAATATTAAGCTTTGAACGTTTATATGCAGTGTTGTAATCATCAGACATGTAAATTGACTATATTCTCTGCATAAAGAAACCATACCTGTATTCACTGTGTCCATGGAAATGATGATGAACCCAGCCATAAACAAGGCTGCAAAGTAAAAAAATGTAGGAGTGACTTAAACAGTGTCTAAGTATGTTTTACTACATCTAACAGCCGATAATGAAGGTCAAGGACTGTCATTGTACATGAACATAATCTTTTGTTAGTGTTGGGGTTGAAGGTTTATTGTTACTTAAATTTACATACAAACTATTTTAACATTTCTTGGGTTTGTTGTTTTATACTTTTTTATACTTATTTTTTTTAAAATATATATATTGTTTCAATAGCTGATCTACAAGTTCACGATGCATTCGTTGCGATGCATAGATTGATTATATATTTTCGCCACGTGACACCATCGCACGGCCAATTGATTTGTATGAGCTACAGTCAGAATGTTACACACATTAAAAGCTGCACTCTGTAACTTGCGTTTCCCTGTGCTGAATGTGCTGAAATGTTTACCACTGAGCAATAGAGCATGCTTGCTTGTTCAGGGGAGATATTGAATTTTGACCTTCAGGCAGTATTGGTCAACCAGTAGTGGTCCTACCAGAACACAGGATCCATTTCTCAACATAAGAGCACCAACTACAACCATCGCAGTTGTTTTATTGTATTTACATAATCTATCATAAAGGTTGGCAATTTTGTGCATTAAAGAAATGGTCTGAAAAATCTTCTGAGAAGTCTGAAAAATGTGAGTCTGGAAAAGTAGGACATTTTGGAAACATTTTTGGAAATGGATAATGTGGAGGAACCCTGTAATGTACTTTAATGTCCATATTTTAGTTAATTTTTATTATTTAGAAGTTTTTCACTATCAACTTTTTCCCCGTTTATGCGTGTGCAAGTTGCCAAGACCAATTCCTTTAAGCTGGCAGCTCAAATCTGCAAATATCTGATGCTTCCTAGGAAGACTGTACCCACAAGCCATTTGATCAGAGTAGGTGTTGGTTTCATGCTATATTGAAATTTGGGTTACTAATGAATGGATTGTGTGTACACTTGCACTTTGACTTGAGATGAATAAAGGTAATTGCAATGGGTGTTCTACAGTATTTATTTCTATATCCAGCCATGCAGTCTGTTGTAGAAAAGTGCATGGGACACATTTCTTTTCTCGTGTAGCAAAGACGGTGATTGGGAGTGGAATGGAATATAAAACATGGAAATCCACAGCATATTCCACCAAATATGGTTTAGTGTAGTTTAAATAATTGTAATTCAGAAATATGAGAACTCTTTCAAGCATTGGAAGAGCGCACAAGCAAGTTCTAGGGTAGCTGTCATGGAATTCTGGATCAATCAGTAATTGATGAAGCAATGAATAGGAATTGAGACAATATAATGATGGTTGTGCCTTAATGTACATGATATCGTGGGGAGAAGTACGTTAAAAAAGAATAGAGTCTGCACACTAGTGAAGTTGCAAAAAGCTCCGCTTGGTATTTTATTGCTCGTCAACGTAGCTTGTCGAAGTATGTTAGACACAGTCTGAACAGATCGGTGGTAAGGTAGTTCTGCTGACGAGCACAGAGATCAAGACCATAGTTATACTCTAGCTGCTACAAGGACAAGCTGAACCATAACAAGACATGCTGTACCAAAACAATAGCCATCAGGCCTAGCGGAGACATCTTGGCTCCTACAAGCTAGAAAATATCATGTCATATGTATTATTCTTGATTAGACTCCTTGGAGGGGTTTCGGGTGATGACTTGCAGATGGGTCAAAAACACCTGAGAATAGAATAAACAGGGAATATTACAGACCGGTAGGGTATTGTGGTATATTGATACACATTTATGGACTTATAGAGCCCAATTTGAAAAAACACACACACACACACACACACACACACACACACACACACACACACACACACACACACACACACACACACACACACACACACACACACACACACACACACACACACACACACACACACACACACACACACACACACACACACACACAGAGACATAGGCTGATACTGAGTGGTCTACAGCGCAAATTCCAAAGTGGTTGCTCTAACACTAGATGTCCAGTTCAAAGGATGCTTCCCAGAGGGCATCTGACCTTAGCTGACCTCTAGGATCTTGGGGTGTTGTTCTTCTGCACAATGGACACACACACACACACACACACACACACACACACACACACACACACACACACACACACACACACACACACACACACACACACACACACACACACACACACACGCAAGAGATGTAGCACACACACCTAGCTCCGTGCACATCCAATGTATGCAAGTACATAGACACAAATGTGAAGTCTGCATATAAATACTGTGAGGACAAAGAAACCGTGTCTCCTTCTTCTTCTGTTCTGCTCTGTTCTGATCCGGCCACACCATGTAGCAGCAAGGCTGACTCCTGTGCTCTGTGCTCTGTACTCTGTTTTTGTCCAATAAATCGACTTGGGGAACATTACTGGTCTGGACCTTTCTACTTCCTCTCAACTATATTGTCACGCTTGTGCAAAATACACAACAGTATCATTTAACTTTTATATCTTCTGCTTAAATAACACATGCATGCGTCCTATTGCCCTATTCAATCAAATAATATGTAAAGCATTGTCATATCTAAAAAATATCTAAAATGCTGTGGGTTTTATTGACCCTGGTTCTAATGAATTTGAACAATATGCTCAATTTAAAATACACAACTCACGTAACCACGCTTTGACTCAGTCACTGGTGTGAAGCTGCACCCTCCCAGTGTGCTCTGCGATGATCCAGGGAGAGGTTAGCTTCTCCCTCTGTTGCTGTGAGTGCAACACCTGAGAATACTGTAGGTTAAATAACCGGTGATATTACTGTGATAGAACAGACCGGAGGTACTGTATTATTTCTTCAGCTTAAATAAGACAACACTGCATGCGTCCAACTAAAAATCGAATAATATGTAAAGCATTGTCATTACATCTAGTTAAAATTATGTGGTTTATTGACCCTGGTTGTAATGAATTTGAACAATAATGCACAATTTACTGAGGTAACAAAATACACATCTCACGTTTTGACTCAGCCTGCTTGTAGGACCAGCCATTGTATGATAAGTGCTGTATAGCTAGGCTCTTTTTTTCTAAATGACCATTGACTAAACCTGCCTATTGATGATGTCAGGCTGCTGCAGGATTCTTAATTGACAACTGCCTGGCTCGGGGGCTGAATTTTGGTCCCAGTCCGGCCCTGTCTGAGAGTGTTCAAATGGAACCAAATGGACCCTTAAGGGTCTGTAACTCTGAGAGTGTTCAAATGGAACCAAATGGACCCTTACAGTTCTGTAACTCTGATTTTTTTAAAAAGTGATATTTAGGCCTACATAATTATGTTCTGGAAACAGTGCTGCCCTAAATGCAGTGTTATTACCGCTAGGGGGCACTAGACTTCAACTAAAGAGGGACCTCTGTCTTTGCCTCTAAACTCATGCACATTAAAAGATTCCCTTGCTTGTCCTGCTGCTTGAGGCCATTTTTACATATGAAGTTATAATATTACTTATTAGTATTTTATTGTTTTTAAATGTCTATGAGATAAATAACCCAGACATTATGTCCATGTGAAAATAAATGCATCAACTGAATGAGTCAACGTTACATAAATGATTATTCAATGAATCACATATTAATATTCTGTGATGCACATGAATGTTTTTTTCTCATAATACTGCATGTTCCATATATGGATAAAAACACATCATCATTGGTCTTCTAGATGTATTATATTAAACATAATCAGAAAAACATAAAATAGACACTGACAACAGTGTTTAAGTTTTGAATATGAGTTTATTGAGAGGCCGAATATGAACATTATGGGAGCTCTTTAAAGCAGTGGTTCTCACACTTTTATAAGTCAAGGACCCTTACATTAATATGTATTTAGTCGTGGACCCCCATCTGAAAATATGTTGTGTCAAGGAACCCCAGAAGAGAAGATTTGTGTTTAAAATAAATGATTTTTTTTTCAAAAGTTTCCAATACTTTCAAGATTTTTACAAAATGTTCACAAATAGCAGATGTACAAGCTTGTATATTTGCTATTTTTGAATAGCCTACGTATAAAATATGGAGAAAGGGATTAAAATGATTGTGACACTATATTAACTAATTTTGCTGGAGACCCCCTGGAACCGCCCCCAAGGACCCCTGGGGGTCCCCAGACCCCACTTTGAGAACCAACGCTTTAAAGTAATGGTATCAGTCCCAGTGTTACATAGAATAGAGCAGAACACCACTGAATGTGACGTGGTTTGAGTTATCATAGAGCCTCCAGGAACCACCAGGTAAACGCATGGTAACTCTGTCTCCCTGCTCCAGCTCTAGGATCATTCCATTAGATATGTATATCCTACTGTTACCATTATTCTTTGAAGAGTTAGCAATGAGGTTCTGCTCATTTTTATACATGTAGATGACCACATACTCTGAATTGAACCAGCCAACTGCAGTAAATCTGAACTGATAGACTCCTTTCAATGGCGCTGTAAAAAGACCTGAGACAACACACACACACGCACGCACGCACGCACGCACGCACACACACACACACACACACACACACACACACACACACACACACACACACACACACACACACACACACACACACACACACACACACACACACACACACACACACACACACACACACACACACACACACACACACACACACACACACACACACACACAATATTGTGTTACTAAACCCTCCTATCATATAGGACCACAATGGTCGCAAAAGTTTTTTGTGTTTTAGCTTTAATGCTTGTTACTGCACCACGTGCTGTTTACATTTCTGACTAATAAAGTATTACATCAATCAATCAATCAATATTGTTGACAGAAGCCAGTGGTTTCAACCAATATTTCATTCATTGGTCATGATGACACTTTTTAAACATTGTTTTTACAATTATATAAAAGTTCTCTCATCCTGCCTATTAATGTCAATGGGAATTACACAGTTTAAAATGTGTTTAGATTACTGTAATTTATTTATGTCTGATAGCCTGATAGATGAGTTGTGCACTTAGTTAGTGGTAATTGATTGTGTAAAGTTAATTAATATAATGTAATCTCCACCTACCTGTAGATGGATCGTATGCGTTGCCGATGTTAGTGTGAACTCTCTTGTAGACCAGAGTGGTTTCAGAACTATATGGTCCAACTTGTCCATCACCCAAACCAACAGAGAAGGCCACCTTTGGTTTGTCTGTCAACACAGGAGCATTATCATATTGTTTATAATATTATAAAAACATAATAAGATACTATTAACCCTACTGTATTATACTCTGCTCCTCTTTCCCCTCAACACCAAATCTCTTCACCGAACATATTAAATACAAGCTCACAATGAGTCACAATACAATGTACTGTGAGCTTGTAGATCTGCTATTTTTCAGAATGTTTGCCCCAGAATAGAGACGCTAGGTTCATGTGGTTCAGCCAATACACCAATCAATTGTATTCAATCTAGACAAATAAATAATAATAATAATAATAATAATAATAATAATAATAATAATAATAATAACTAGAAAATGTGCTCCTCTGAGCACAAGTCTCCGCCAGCAGACCCGTGCTATTTTAATCAAATTAAATCACTTACCCTATCTTTAACCATAGTTTTCTGGGAATGTTCTAATTCTTAATTAAAATAGAACATGTTACTATATCATAGCAATTATATTATCATAGCAATAACTAATGAGATACAGTAGGGTAAAAGATATATCTTTGATTTTTGATTTGATTTTGGAATGTTTGACCGCGGCTTTGCCGTAGGGATATCTGAATTTTATCTTTGACTTGTTGTGCTTCCACCATGTACTGAGCTGCCAGGAGATAGTCTATGTCCTTAGCAAAACGGCCATCACAATGCAAAAGGCGTTGGTTAAAATATTTTCTGTGTGTGATGTTTTTTGCTCTTTCTGTTTTTAAACCACCGCGGCCATAAGGGTACTTTGATGGGTTTGCCATCTTCAAACTTGTCGTCTTGGTAGAATGCGCGTGGTTTTTGGTGTTCTGCAGGGGCGACTGAATATGTAGTGTCTGCATCTAAAAAATGTTCTTCTTGAAGCAATGTGTCATATGGGAGTCCTTGTAATTGACTGGTTTGTTCAAATGCTTGTCTGTCTTGTCTGTTCTTCATCTTCATTGTCTTGAACAGTTTCAGCAGTTGATTGGTGTGTTTGATCTATGTCAGTTTTCTCTAGTGCTACATAATGTATTTGATCAAGGTGGCCAATTGTTACAGTATTAAGTAAGACTTCGGCCTTGTTGTGGGATCAATTAAACTCTATAGTCCTCTTCTGTGTTACTGTTGTAGATGAGTATGCTTTCTTAGCTTTGGCCTTCTGCGCCTTTGCTTCTTCATCAGGTTTCAGACGATGATTTGCTGCTTCTTCAGTTTGCGTAATGGGAGTTAGTTTCATTGTGTGATCTCAGCTGTGATCTCTGTTTGTACTGGAAAGTACTGTTCCTGTCTAAGCTATTTATATATTTATATTACATATTGTGATGTCACGTGAAACTTGACCAATGTTAGGTGTTCTCAGAGGGACACACACACGCACGGACGGGTGATTTGTACTGGAAGGTACTGTTCCAATCAAGACTGATTGATCCTGTCTTACCTCACTTCAAAAAACATAAATGGCTTTTTGAAGTGACACACCTATTTATAGGATTTTATTTCGTCATGCGTCTCGCTAGCCAATCAAAAGCATTGGTGACAACATATTGTCACGTGTCACGTGAAGTTTGACCAATGTTAGCTTGGCTAGGGGGGGGGACACACAGCGGGACAGAACGAAAACATACTCTCCACCTCCGGCGGAGACAATAATATGTTGTTGTTGTTGTTATTGTTATTATTATACACAACAGCATAGGAGACAGAAGAAAAAAAACACCCCAGCAAAATGATCGATACTTAGGAACCAAATGGACCCTTACTGTAACTCTGTAGGGCCGTTCACACTGAACACTATAACTATAAAACATAGTTTTAAACGTGGTTCTAAGTCAAGTGGATGGCAGAGTTCACACCAACTATTTAAAAAAAGAGTTTTAGAGTGTTCAAATGTAACCAAATGGACCCTTACAGGTCTGTAACTCTGTGTAAAATGTAACCAAATGCACCCGTATGGATCCATTTGGTTACATTTTGCTGCTTGTACTTATTCCGGCCCCTATAAGTCACATCTGCTATAAGTTAGTGACACTCTAAGAGTCATGAGTTGTTGCACCAATCTCGAGTCGTTCAAATTAAAAAGTTAGATAACCACTGAACTGTATGTCAGAGCTATAGACCAGAGTCTCAATGTGATGAGTAACATTTTAAATACATTGTAAAAGAGATAGACAGACAGTGTAGTCATGCCAGGAGGAGAGAAATGTGTTCAATTATTTAGTATCAGTTAAAGACAGGCAAAATGAGCACTTTTACTTTTGATACTTTAAGTATATTTCGATGCCAATACTTTTGTACTTTTACTCAACATTTTCAGGCTAAGGACCCCTTAGCTGAGAGACAGATGAAGAAGGGACCCCCACTACTTGTATTAAATTCTGTTTGCAGATTAAATGTTTTCATAGATAGCTTCATAGACTCAATGTGTATGTTGTTGGATTCATGGTTATGTGTATTTTCAGATAGTTAACCACTCAACAGTGGTGGATAAAGTACTAATACATGTTTTACTTCAGTAAAAGTATCAATACTGCAGTGTAGAAATACTCTGTTACAAGTAAAAGTCTGGCAATCAAAATTTACTTGAGTAAAAGTACAAAAGTATTGGCATGAAAATATTCGTAAAGTACCAAAAGTAAAAGTACTCATCATGCAGAATGTCCCATTTCACAAGTTCAACATGTATACAAATCTTTTGAAAATAGCAGATCTACAAGCTCACAATGCAACGCATTGTGAGCTTGTAGATCTGCTATTTTCAAATGGCCGAAATGTATATAGGGCTGAAGTGGTTCATGCATGTTTTGTAATAATAATCTAAATCTGCAAAGTAACTAAAGCTGTCAAATAATTGTAGTGGAATAAAAGCACAATATTTGCCTCTGAGATGTAATGGAGTAAGCCTAGAGGTAAAAGTATTGAAAATGGGAAATACTCCAGTAGAGTAAAAAAAATCCTCAAAAGTACTACTTGAGTAAATGTACTTAGTTACTTTACACCACTGCCACTCAATACAAAGTGTTCCCCCTACACAAAACCTCTTTAACGAAAATAGCCGATCTACAAGCTCTCAACGCCTCGCAGCACGAGGCATTGAGAGCTTGTAGATCTGCTATTTTCTGCTAATGTTCCCCTCAGAAAAGGGATGCTAGGGTTCAAGTGGTTCATGTAAAAAATATGTTCCTATCACACAATGATCCCCCCCCCCTCCCCCTCCCCCCTGTAGTAACTCTGAGGACCCCCTAGGGGTCCCGTACCCCCTGTTGAAGACCCCTGCACTAAGTTCAGAGTGGGACAGGCATTCTGATATGGACTGGATGTGGGGCTGGATCATTCAAAGCTTCAATCAAGTAGGATCTTTGAATGTATTTATTTTTTAATACAACCCTCCTGAATCTATAATCTTAATGTGTGTTAAACATACTTACTCAACTGTTCCTGAACTTGACCCTCAGCAGCAGTCAGCCTGGTTTCTACGGTGGACAGCTGAGCATGGTGGGCTGAAACCACAACATTAGCATTAAGTCTGATCCATCACAAATACTCCTGCTGTTTCATTTAAAACACATCAACAAATACAGTGAATTATATCTAAACAGCATCTATTCTGTGAGCTCAACTTAAGTAATTAAAGGTAGGGTAAGTGATTATATATATATATATATATATTAGGGCTGGGACTCGATAAAAAAAAGTAATCTAATTAAATAGAGGCTTTGTAATTAATTAATCGCAATTAATCGCATTTTAATCGCATATCAATATTTGACCTGAGAACAGTGAAAAGCGATTCTTTCAAATGGATTTTGGCATACGTCTTTAAGTACATGTACTCAAGAACTGTACTTAAGGACAGTTTTGAGGTATTTGCACTTGACTCTCGAGTATTTCCAATTTCTAATACTTTTACTTCTACTCCAGTAACTCCACTATAATATTGTACTTTTACTCCACTACAATTATTTGAAAACTTTAGTTACTAGTTACTTTGTAGATTTCGATTATTATAAAACATACAGTAACCATGTGAAAATAGCAGATCTACAAGCGCAAGGCATTATGAGCTTGTAGATCTGCTATTTTCCACCACTGGAGGCTGGTAGAGTGTGTTGTTGTTACTGTTGTTTTATAGTAGTTTAATCAATTATTAATGAAAATCGCGTGCATGTGACCCGCACCGCTGGTATGATCGGTCGGTCTGAAACTCGTCCAGTGAGAAACATTCCGCGGTGCAAAATTAGGTGCAATTAAAATGCGTAAATTTTTTTAACGCGATAATTTTTCTGTAATTAATTGATCGAAATTAACGTGATAAAGTCCCGGCCCTAATATATATATATATATATATATATATATATATATATATATATATATATATATATATATATATATATATACGCTCTGTGGTAATCATTACCACAGAGCGTTCATGGTCACAGGGGTCTCTCCAGCTCTTTAGTAAACAGAATACAGTACATTTTCAGGTAGGTGACACGATTTAAGCCAATCAGGAGAGAGCACTGAAAATGCATTTTCTGTTTAATTAAGAGCTGGAGAGACATGGAGACTCTTTTTACTGAACAAACACTCTATAGCAATGAGTACTATCACAATATAGAGCTATTTAACACTTATTTTAACAAAAGTAAATCACTAACCCTACCTTTAACACCAAAATAAATAGTTTTTCAACACCATCCTCTCCTAGCTGCATTCAGTGAACATCTCCTGTTCAAATTACCTTCACTTTCTTCCTTCAAGACTTGGATCTGGCCTTCACTGGTACTGAGTCTGGTCTGGTGGTCTTGGATCTGGCCTTCACTGGTACTGAGTCTGGTCTGGTGGTCTTGGATCTGGTCTTCACTGGTACTGAGTCTGGACTGGATGCTCTGGACCTGGTCTTCACTGGTACTGAGTCTGGTCTGGTGGTCTTGGATCTGGCCTTCACTGGTACTGAGTCTGGTCTGGATGCTCTGGACCTGGTCTTCACTGGTACCGAGTCTGGACTGGATGCTCTGGACCTGGTCTTCACTGGTACCGAGTCTGGACTGGATGCTCTGGACCTGGTCTTCACTGGTACCGAGTCTGGACTGGATGCTCTGGACCTGGTCTTCACTGGTACCGAGTCTGGACTGGATGCTCTGGACCTGGTCTTCACTGGTACTGAGTCTGGACTGGATGCTCTGGACCTGGTCTTCACTGGTACTGAGTCTGGACTGGATGCTCTGGACCTGGTCTTCGCTGGTACTGAGTCTGGTCTGGATGCTCTGGACCTGGTCTTCACTGGTACTGAGTCTGGACTGGATGCTCTGGACCTGGTCTTCACTGGTACCGAGTCTGGACTGGATTCTCTGGACCTGGTCTTCACTGGTACTGAGTCTGGACTGGAGCTGTTTGACCTGGGTCTCGGAGGCAGTCAATTGGGCAGCCATAACTGAATCTTGGATCTGGCCTTCACTGGTACTGAGTCTGGTCTGGTGGTCTTGGATCTGGTCTTCACTGGTACTGAGTCTGGACTGGATGCTCTGGACCTGGTCTTCACTGGTACTGAGTCTGGTCTGGTGGTCTTGGATCTGGCCTTCACTGGTACTGAGTCTGGTCTGGATGCTCTGGACCTGGTCTTCACTGGTACCGAGTCTGGACTGGATGCTCTGGACCTGGTCTTCACTGGTACCGAGTCTGGACTGGATGCTCTGGACCTGGTCTTCACTGGTACCGAGTCTGGACTGGATGCTCTGGACCTGGTCTTCACTGGTACCGAGTCTGGACTGGATGCTCTGGACCTGGTCTTCACTGGTACTGAGTCTGGACTGGATGCTCTGGACCTGGTCTTCACTGGTACTGAGTCTGGACTGGATGCTCTGGACCTGGTCTTCGCTGGTACTGAGTCTGGTCTGGATGCTCTGGACCTGGTCTTCACTGGTACTGAGTCTGGACTGGATGCTCTGGACCTGGTCTTCACTGGTACCGAGTCTGGACTGGATTCTCTGGACCTGGTCTTCACTGGTACTGAGTCTGGACTGGAGCTGTTTGACCTGGGTCTCGGAGGCAGTCAATTGGGCAGCCATAACTGAAAGATATCACAGAGAAACACAAGTTAAACTATGAAACATTTTAAACACATTTCATCCTGTACCTTTACAACTTCTTCAAAGCAGATTTAGAATATCCTAACCTGCAGGGCCGGATACAGAAATTATTAACTGGGGGGGCATTAATAAATGCTGGGGGGGTGCGGCTTCCTCGGCGCTGCGCGATTTTTTTTTGGGAGGGCCCCAAACCCCCCAAATGCGTAGGAAAATATGCATTTTGGCACAGTTAGACCTATAAAACATTTTTTTCCAGTTTTTTCGGCTGTTTGTGTATTACTGCTTCCTATTGTTCTTTTGGGCTTGTTTTCCTAGACTTCTTTCTCTCGCAATATCTGGCAACACTGCCCATGGAAAATCAGGGCAGAGGATTATTTGAATTGTGCAATGATACATGATGGAATATGATTAAGGATTATTTTGATTATGGTAAGCTCACATTTCATATCATGACATAAATGTAACTTTCAAAAAAAATTGGGGGGGGGCAGTCAGGGCATTTGGGGGGGCATTGCCCCCCCTTGCCCATGCCTAGATCCGGCCCTGCTAACCTGCCACTGAGATCTTCAGCTCATTGGATTCTTCCTCGCTGGCTGCCATCCTGGTCTCCATGGTCCTGATCTTCTCTTGCTGTACCACCACCATGTCTCTCACCGCCATCAGAGCTGCCCAGAGGTCAGGTCGTGAGAGGGTTCCTGCTTCAACACCGCTCTCTCTCTCTTTGACCGGTCCATTCTGTCCCTGAGCCCCGGCCTCAGACAGACAGAACAGTAAAACAAGCAAAGCCTCACAACCCTTCATCCTGAAAGCGAGTCACTAAGGCTCCCTCGCAGCCGCCTTTTATCCTCTCCCACCTCCTACAGGATCACTGGACACGTGATTGTACCCAGTGGAAAGTTAGGGTACAAACTGGACACTAAATAAAGTCAAGGACCATCTGAGAACTCCAACATGTGGCATGGTAAGAGCTGCCAACGTGGAATGTCCTGACTCTCAAAAGAGCGAGTGTGAATATATTTGATGTAATCAGCTGTTGTTATTTAAAAAAAAGTGGCAAGGTTGTTTTTCTGGTGTGAGTTTAGAGTGTGCCTTAGATGTTCAGATAAATGAAATGATCACTTAAACATAGAATGATATTTATTCTACAGACATATTTATGCATTTATTTTCATGCACGTGTTCTCTGTCAACATGTGTTTGTGTCAAGTCCAGCATTTATCATTTAGATCTAAGAACAAAGCATGTCAGACAATGTAAAAGGTGCATGTGATGGCTGACTCAGCAGCCACACATAGAGACTATAATGTATGGTAACTCTTCCTTTTGGTTTATATATTTAGTGTGTTTATTTTAAGTTGGACATTATTAACAAGTTGAAATGACATAATTTATTGTTTTTCTATGAGTTTATTTGCATTTGATTTTACTGAGTTTTGTTTGAGTTACCAGTTCTGTGGGAGGTTGCTGACGGACATACATGGACATGATGGGCTGGCAGCTGCTCCAGATCTACAGCTAATCTGGAGAAATTGGACTACACCACAGTCCCTCTGTACCATGGGGTGGGGCAGGGGTTTTGAGTGTGTGTGTTTCAATGGTAGTCTTTGTCTTTTCCCCCTTTTTTGTTAACAGTGGTCTGACCCGTCTCACCCACCTCCTGTGTCAATTTGGTTAGTTCAGTTTTCAGTTGTGTTGTTCAGTCCTGTTTTTCCTGTTTATTTATTTAGTTTTGATTTGTTTATTTTGAGCACCTTTATTGTTATTTGTTAAATCATTATTTTGAAATGAAACACAAAAAGAAAAATAAATACAAAAAAATGACAATTATTTTAAACCAACAACCCAGTTTCCCTGTGTCTCTCCTTCCGACCAACTCGGTCCCTGACAGTGCATTTTGTTCAACTTAAAATTGTACTAATGTCTGTCAGTCTGTGTCAGATCTTTTCAAACTCTTCTTATGCATCAACTCAAGTATAGAATGGTCTTCATCAAGCCTGCCTCAAAGCCCCTCAAATTGGCCTTCTGCCCTTCAAAGAATGATCTGTCCTCATTTGCCCTGATCTGCCCTGTGCAGTCTCCCCCCCCACACACAGTGCCAGCTGATTGTACAGTTTTCTGCTCTGCCTCTCTCCTGTCAATACAGTTTTTAAACTCAATTTCCTGTGATATTATGAATCTTTAACTCCTTCTGACTCCTCAGCTCTGTCTTACAATGAGTCCAGTGACTATGATTAGTCCAGATCAATGAGTCCAGTGACTATGATTAGTCCAGATCAATGAGTCCAGTGACTATGATTAGTCCAGATCAATGAGTCCAGTGACTAGGATTAGTCCAGATCAATGAGTACAGTGACTATGATTAGTCAAGATCAATTGAGTCCAGTGACTATGATTAGTCCAGATCAATGAGTCCAGTGACTATGATTAGTCCAGATCAGAGCATGTATGAACTGTTGACTTTTATACAAATATTGGTTGTTTGAAGAAAAAAAACACAAAACTTTTTAAAAATATAATATATATATGAATGCATTATTTCTGTGGACTTAAAACAATCTTTTCATTTGATTGCCCTTCTACCCTATAATGTGTCTGTCTGTCTGTCTGTCTGTCTGTCTGTCTGTCTCCGTCTGTCTGTCTGTCTGTCTGTCTGTCATATGGATGATATGAGTTATATCCAGGAGGATCCGATCCACATAGATATATGAGGATGATGGATCCATCATAGAGTTAAAAATAAGGGATCCACCCTTATTTTTAACTCTATGGATCCACCCCAAAAATTGTCTCACTCTAGTGACGTTCAAACTAAACGGTGACGTATATATCTCGCGCAGAGACTACACACAGAGCAAAGAGCCTCTTAGGAGAAGATGAACAGGAAAAAATTGACAAATCCACTGGAGTTTGCCAGGCAACTTTCCCATGATTCATTGCGCGATCATAGCAGTTCCGTGCTGTATGTTGGGTTCTCTTAGAATTGAAGGCTCTTGGACAGTGGATGCTGCACACGTGTGTGAAGCGTTATAGTTGTCATACTAACAGCAGCTGAAACAACCTAAAGGTAATCAAAGCTTTGACTTGTTGGATTCACATAAATAATTACATCGGATAAAGGACGATTAAGTTACGCTTCAATAGGTCAACGTGTGACGTTTAACGGCGTGAGGAAAGGAAACGCATTGGTTCAGATGGCTAGCAGAGATGCTACATGGGCTTTATGGGGTTTCATGAAAAGCTGTCTTTCTGCCTTAAAAACGTCAGTGGTGAAAAAAGTACTCAATTTCTTTACTTAAATAAAAGTATCAATACTGCAATGTAGAAACTCTTTGTTACTAGTAAAAGTCCGATAATCAAAATTGACTTGAGTAAAAGTACAAAAGTATTGAAATCAAAAACTAACGTTTTCAAATAATTGTTGTTGGTAAAAGTACAATATTTGTCTCTGAAATGTAGTGGAGTAGAAGTAAAAGTACTGAAAATTGGAAATACTCCTGTAAAGTAAAAAATACCTCAAAACTGTACTTAAGTACAGTACTTGAGTAAATGTACTTAGTTACTTTACACCACTGGAGTATGGTATTCTCTACATTTGGGCATTGGTACCCTATTGTAACATTAAGATTGATGTGCTGTAGCCTTGGATCAAGACTATCATAGATGTATTTTATCGAGTCTGACTTTTACTTTTCATAGATATGCAAATGCAGGCTCGATAAAATACATCTACTGTATGATAGTCTTGATCCAAGGCTAGATGTGTTGATGGAGTTTTTGGTTGGGATTTTGGGGAAAACTTATAACGTTAACTAGCATTTTTGTAAACTTCTTCTATGAAACAAAGGGGTAGCCTTGGATCAAAACTATCATTGATGTATTTTATGAGTCTGACACATGTGCAAATGTCAGACTCATAAAATTCATCTATGATTGTCTTGATCCAAGGATAGAAAAAAAGGGGCATTGTGTGTTTTTGGTACCTTGAGAGGCATTTGTCACATGCACTTACTTAGGCGACTTTGACTTGACTTGAGCAATTTTATTAAACTTCCAGGGTCAAAATCAATGCAATAAACACACTTCTGATGTAGATTTAGCATAAATGACACTCAGTAAAGTATTTTGCTCATGTGACTGACTGTACATGGTGAACAAAACCGATTGTGATTCTGACAGAGAAGATGACGAGTGGGGACGTGGAGAGGCTCTTAATCCAGTTCCAGGATGAAAGTGGGGAGGTGCTCGGCACACCTTTTGATGTTCCCCTGGACATCACCCCTGACAAACTGCAGCTGGTCTGCAATGCACTTTTACAGAAGGTAAGAGAAGTACTAGGGTCGTCATATGAGCTATTGCTGCATTTTTTTTTGCATGCGTGGCGCGAAAAACTCTAAATCCCTTTAAATTAAGTTTCTACCTGTACACTACTACAGGTACAGTAACTATGGCTGGACATAAATGTTTCCACTGTGGTTTAAAATAAACTCTACCTTTTTAAGGGAAGGAATGATCAAAATACTGAAAATGTCATTCTGCAGAATGTACAGAAATAAGTTTTATGCCAGTGTTTCTCAAGCAGTAAGTCATGGCCAATAAGTGTTTTGTAAGATATTGAGACAGGGTTGTGGACATAATAGGATAAGTTGAATAGAGGAATACTACAATGTCTTGTGCCAGTGGTTTTCTGTGCCCAAGGCACACAAATGGGCAAGTCCAAATCTCAAGGCACACGTGCCTTCATAGCGAAAATAGCCGATCTCCAAACTCCCAACACACCCTCTTAGAACTGTGAATGCCCTGTTTTGGCCCTATTATATGTGGAAAATAATAATTAACAAAAAAGGACATAACAAATGGCTCAAATGGTTAAACAACTTCCTTATCTATTGCAGGAAGAGCCAGTGCCTCTGGCGTTCTTTGCCCGCGGTGAGGCAGAGGTTGTGTCCGATCTAGCGACATGTGTGAAGGCTCTGGGGATTGAAACGGAGCAGGTGCTGCCAGTGGTGTACCAGCCCCAGGCGGTGTTCAGGGTCCGGGCCGTGGCGAGGTGTACCAGCTCGCTACAGGGCCACACAGAGGCTGTCATATCAACTGCCTTCAGTCCGACGGGAAAGTAAGCTTCTCTCAGAAAATGCACCCATCATCATCCTATCATCATGCACATAGCATTCTGTCTCTCTGATCACAGGTGACCACGCTGATGTCATTGTCCTCATTTGTTTCAGGTACTTGGCCAGTGGTTCTGGTGACACTACTGTGCGTTTCTGGGACTTGATGACAGAGACGCCTCACCACACGGCTAGAGGTCTACACATTTCTATTTTGTTGTTTTTTAACCTGAAACGTCCACATTCCAGTGTGATTTACTAAATATATTCTATAAAGTTCAAGTTATAGTGGGGGGTGGGGGGCTGGTGCTGAAACCCGAACATGCTGATCATTGTCAGCTCAATTGTCAGCTCAATAACCCTGGCAAGCTGATAATGCAGCGTTTGTGTGAAAAATGCGAAACAGCGCACATTTTGTGTAACGCTTACCATTGTGGCTATACGTTCTTCTGCTTCAGGCCACACCCACTGGGTTCTGTCCATTTCCTGGTCACCTGACGGCAAGAAGCTGGCCTCAGGGTGCAAGAACAGTCAGGTGTGTTTTGCACATACTGTACACGCAACACACATACACCAATTTTTATAATCTTCTATTGTCTGATTCTATTCTCATATTTATCCTGTTTAGCCAAATTAAAACCTAAACTGTTAAGGCGGTTACACACCGGCGAATATGCGAATATACGCAAAATTCGGACTCGTTCCGAATAATTAAAAGACGCTTTTTTCGCTCCGCGAAACTGGTGTGGAAGCTTGCATTGACTTTATAAGGTTTTTTTAAAAAAAAATATTATTCGCATGAAAAAAATCGCCCCCGGTGTCTAAGGACCATTAGGGTCCTTAACCAACTTAGTGAGGCAGTAGGTTCAAAATCATGCATTAAATAAAAACCTTTAAAATGTCTACATCTGTGTTGCTGTAATACTGTTATGTGTGGCTGTGTGTGTAGATCTGTGTGTGGGATCCAGTGACAGGACAGCAGATAGGGAAGACTCTGACAGGACACACCAAATGGATCACCTGGCTCAGCTGGGAACCTCTACATCTGTAAGACTCTTACTCCTTACACCTGCATTACACTTGGTTGGGTGTCGTGTTGCGCACTGAACATAGCCAATCTACAATCTCATAACACGCAAGCGACCATCTTAAATCCATATATTGAACTCAAACTGTGATTTATACGTCTGTCTGACCTGTTATTGCCTCATCCTCGCAGCCCACAGAGTGCGTGCTCGTGCATGCAGTGAAAGGACATACAATGAAAGACACCCTAAAAAGGGATATACTGTATATAATGTAGTAGTAAATTTTATTTCGGTCCATTTAAAAGAGCAAATATACATAATGTACATGCAGTTAAGTCCACTAATGCTAGTGGCACCGAAAAGGTGTAGGCTGAAGCCGAGACTTATTTTTTTTACCATTTTTGAAAAAAACTAAGGTTTAAAAATAGAAATTGTAGTAACACATTCATGCGTTTGTCTGAACCATTCCCCTCAGGAACTCAGAGTGCCGCTACCTGGCCAGCAGCTCTAAGGACGGATCTGTCCGTATTTGGGACACGGTGTTGGGCCGATATGAGAAGATCCTGACGGGACACACCCAGTCTGTCACCTGTGTGAAGTGGGGAGGCGATGGACTCCTCTACACCGCCTCCCAGGACCGGACCATCAAAGTGTGGAGAGCCAAAGATGTAAGAGTGTGTGTGTTGCGTGCATGCGCACTTATGATATCCGTCTTACTACAGAGTCCTCATGCTCACTTTATTTCTCTATTTGTGTGTGTGTAGGGGGTCCAGTGTAGGACTCTTCAGGGACACGCTCACTGGGTCAACACCCTGGCTCTCAGCACAGACTATGTCCTCCGCACCGGAGCCTTCGAACCGGCCACAGCCACTATCAACCCCCAGGATGTCACTGGGTCATGTGAGTGATACTGTATAATAAATTTGAACACAATCCATATTTGGATTGTCTCAGTTTGAATAAAGTTACAATTGTCATTCAGTGTGACAGAATGATTCAGATATTCTTTGTGAGTATTGTGTTTACAAGCCTTTTCTTTTTCTTTCTTGCAGTGGAAGAAGTGAAGGACAAAGCCTTAGAGAGATACAACAAAGTTAGGGTAAGTGTGGTTTATTCTGCTCATTGTGTGCGTGTGTTTCTATGATTTTGCGCTCCGTTCATGTTAAAACTGAAGATACAAAAGGAATACAAAGAGGGGTGTGTTTGTTACGGTCGGCAGGGTTCAGCCCCAGAGCGTTTGGTGTCCGGCTCTGATGATTTCACCATGTTCCTGTGGAACCCTGCTGAGGACAAGAAGCCGCTGGCCAGGATGACCGGCCACATGGCTCTGGTCAACGAAGTGCTCTTCTCCCCAGACACCCGGCTTGTAGCCTCTGCCTCCTTCGACAAGTCCATCAAGATCTGGGATGGACGGACCGGAAAGTAATATAACATCATAATACTACAACAAACAAACAAGAATTGCTAGTGAAACTAAACCCAAAAACTTGAGAATAGCATTATACAAATTTAAGTATAATATAAAGAAATGTACTGTATATATTCTATAGATTTATTTTATTTTTTGTTGTGTAGTATTGCTGTTATCCTGATGATGGTGCTCTATCCTTAATTTTGTCAGTTTTTTTGTTGTGTTTGCCTGACTTTTTCTAAGATTGTTACAAAATATGTTCGATCATAGAACACTGACTTTATGTGAAGCGTGTTTACCCTTTTTTTTCATAGTGCACGTTTGAGTTCATTTGATTCATTAAACTCGTCAGACATCATATTTTAATCATCAGTCATTATTATACTTTCAGGTACCTGTTATCCCTGCGAGGTCATGTGGCAGCTGTTTACCAGGTGGCGTGGGCGGCAGATAGTCGGCTGCTGGTCAGCGGCAGCAGTGACAGCACACTGAAGGTTTGGGACGTCAAGACTGGCAAGCTCAACATGGATTTACCAGGCCATGCTGATGAGGTGAGGGCAGTGTTGCCATGTCTGCTTGTTATAAGCGACTGTGGGCTTGTTTTTCTGAAAAGTTGCTTGTAAATATTGGTTGCGTTCTTTTGGGCTTGTTTCTAAAGTGTACTTGCTTATTTAGGCTTGCTTCCATTTAAAAATATATATATTTTAACCAGTGGTTCTCAACTATTTTCATGAAAATGTTTTGTGCCAGGGAGCATTTGTGTTGTTAGAATGTTTCTAAAACATTCCAAATATTCCAAGAGTGTTTGAAAAAGCTTACAACGCGTCGCATCGCAACGCGTTGTGAGCTTGTAGATCTGCTATTTTCAAATAGCCGGTATAGGTTTAAAGTGCTCATGTGGCCTAAGTTGCTTCTTTTGGGCTTGTTTTCCTAGACCTGGTTGCTTATTTCTCTCACAGAATCTGGTAACACTGGGTGAGGGTCGCATCATAGTGTGCTGTTAGACTGGATAGAACAGCACCTTCATTTGTGGTATCAGATTCGGCATAAGAAAACGACAAAGCATGAAAGTATATAAGAGTAAAGACACACCTGACAGGTACACAGTTCAGTGTAAAGCCACTCCGATCTCTTAGCTTTTATGCAGTGGTCTGCTGGGATAGAAAGGATATTATTGGTGTATCCCCTGACCCTTTTATATTATACTGAACTATCCATAAACAAAACCCTGCATATTATACTGCAGTACGAGTAGAGATGTACCAATATAATATTTTTCCTTCCCCATACCGATTCCGATACCCACAACTTGCATATCGGTCCATACCGAGAACCGATCCTATACCAGTGTGTAATAAAAATAAACATCTAGGACAATGGCTCTCAAAGTGGGATCCAGGGACTCTTGAGTTCCTTGAAGGGGTTCCAAATGTACCCTTACAGGTCTGTAACTCAGATAGTGTACAAATGGAACCAATTAGACCCTTACGGCGTCCATTTAGTTCCATTTGTACAATGGGGGTCCTTGAAATTAAAAAGTTTGAGAACCACTGATCTAGGAATAAATAAGAATTCCATTAATAATGGTTAAAGTGCAGCTACAAGTTAGTAAAAATAATGTAAATAATACAGTAAGAGTATAAAACAGTAGTGCAACATCAACTGAAGCATTCAAAATACAAAATAATTGATGACTGTAAATGACATCATGTGATAAATTACATGGTATTGGACATGGTATACCGATACCAGTATTTTAGGCAGTATCTGCAACTTTTCTGATACTGGTATCGGAACAACTGTCTCTAAGTATAAGTGTCATCCTCTGCACAGGTCTTTTTAAAGGCCTGGGGATCATACCAGCATATCTTACATTCAGTACTCTGCCTTTATTTGCCCTGGGTGAGGGTAGGGATGAAAGGTTTGTACGGATTGGTCACCTGCTGTATATTCCCTGGGGGGTTATATGGCAACTGACCAATTAGCACAGCTAACTTGTCACAGCATGCTGAACAGTGGAGTTATCTGGGCAGGTTAACCCCTCTATACCAGGCTGGTATAGAGGGAAATCATGGGTAAAACATTTATATATTGTTTTGTTATGTAAACACAGGGCAAAATTACATACTATGCCTTAAATAAAATGTAAAATATTAATAATGATTAGGTTATTAATAATAATACCAGTAGTGCAGATAATGAGCTTAATTTCTACAGCACTTGTTTACTACAAGAACACAATGCAGATCTTGGGTGTGGCTGGTGGCCAAAAAAGGCTGTCTAGATGTCAGGGGTCTGTTTTGTATGTCAAGGAGGGATTATCTTAAATGTCAAAGATCATGGCCATGTTTCCTTTTCACATCAACAAAATCTAAAGCCACCGAATTACACCCTATCAATACTTCTGGTTGGATAGCAGTTATTAGTCTGTTATGAGCAGTAATTGCTCTAAACACTGAAGAGCAGAATTAGTGTCAGGGTTTATGTTAAAAAGGCTAATAATCCTTGGCTAATAAGCCTTATATGCTCTAATACATTATTATTGCCCTCTGTAGCATATATTAAAAACACCTTAAATATTGTATTTATTTTAGAAATAGTTCATCATTTACTCAAGGGGGACAACGCCAGGCCTATCGCAAGTTGAGGATGTAATTTGTCCATGTGTGGTCCAGCCCTATGGACTGTATTGAATGCATGTGCTAATAAAAATGTATTATATTGTTTTGATGCTCATACCTTAGGAAGTATTAAGTTGTTTTGTATTAGCACATGCATTCCATTTATTCCATAAGGCTGGACCACACATGGACACAAATTACATCATCAACCTGCAACGGGTGTTGTCCCCCTTGAGTAAAAGATGAACTATTTCTAAAATATTTGCAGTGTTTTTAGGGATCCTTTAAAGAAGCTCTCCTTGAACTCCTTCCCAACCCCTGGTCCTTGGAACCCCTGGTAATGCTGGACATTAATTGCATTCACCTGGTGTACTCTTAATTCTATATACAGTACCTAATCAGGGACTAGTCAGATCTGGTAGGATGGAATATCAGTGAGGGGAGACAGGTGTGTGTGTGGGTGTTGTACACTCTGATGTGCCTCTGAGGATCCCAATCCCATCAGTGACATCACCACTACTAGCTTGATAGTCTGTCACTATTGCTGTATTGTGGATGATGTTCTTTTGTGTGTGTGTGTGTATGTCCGTAACAGTCCTGTATTGTCCTTTTAAAGTGCTCAATGACCTGAAAAGCTCAGGTAGATCAGTCAAGATGAGTTTTTTTTAATGTGTTTTGTTTTTCCTTGGTTGCGCGTGTCGCAAAACAAAATGCTTGCTCAGGGTGGGACAATGTCGTGTCTCTGCTCTATATATAAAGTATCCTGAGACAACTTGTTGTGATTTGGCACTTTAATACAAGTGTGCGTGTGTGTTTCCCAGGTGTTTGCTGTGGACTGGAGTCCTGATGGGCAGAGAGTTGCCAGTGGAGGGAAAGACAAGTGTCTAAGAATGTGAGTCTGCAGCATGTCTCTGCTACCGAATCAGGCAGTACAATTACATAGGGGAGAGTATAATATACTGGGTAATTTAATGACGAAATTGAATTGTCTTGATTTTTTTTTGTTATTGAACGATGTTTGACAGTTGCTTGTAAATTGAGCACATGCTATTTTTGTCTGCACATGTATCATTTATTTAATTTACATTTAAACAATTATGTATTTGCCTGTCACACTGAATCTGTGTTGTGTACTTTCCAGATGGAGGAGGTAGCCACACCATCTCTCATTGTGGCCGAGCAAGTGATTGACCACCCAGAATCCAATCACAAGCGTTTCTTTCAACCCCCTGCTGTCTCCTATAAAGGAAGCTAGAGGAGGCGAGGATAAACCTAATGCCGCATTTGGCTTAATTGCTCAGTTCCCCCACAAGGGTATTTTGTAAAGTGACTCTAGTCATGGAATGAGTGCAGATGCAAACGGCTGCTCCAGGTTTCCATAGACCAAGACCAGATGGGAGTAATGCCAAACTTTATGCTCTAAGGGGCTGAGCTGAACAGGAATGTTAAAAGACTGTTTTTGCATTCATAGCAATGCAAATGTTAAAACATGCAAATGTTAAAACATAACAAGTTTGATGGTGAGCATCTATCTATTTAATAAGATTAACATTAGCGTGAGTGGATTAACACTCGCAATGACGTCACTCAATCTGACGTCACTCAACCCCTCACACCACCCCTAGTAATGGTAATGACTAGGGGTGGTGTGAGGGATTGAGTGACGTCACCCCTAGTCATTACCATTACTATATTGACTGACATCTGGCTTATGTGAAAACATCAAGGAAAGGAGGAAATTGATGGAAGTCTTAACACATTGGGTGCCAGAGGTTTATTAAAATATTATACTTTGAGTGCCAGGACTTTTTAAACATTTTGAACCTTTTTCAAGTAGTCACAAAATATTTTCAGTGATCACCGTCCTCACGGTGATCCCCTCATTACACACATACAGGTCTCGTACAATTGGGGGGAAAAAATTTAAAACATTCGGAAATCCATTCCATAGTTGCAGCCAGTTGAAAATAGTTAAATTAACATTGTAAAAAAAAAAAGTGCACAGGAGCCGAGATACAGGTTTTTGAAGTCATAAGTTAACCAGGAGGTGGATTGGAGTCTAAATCTTGTAGGAGTGATATTTCCTGTTGCTGTGAAGGAAAAAAAAAAACCGTATATATACGGTTTTGGCACCCAATGTGTTAAGAGAGTTGAAAGGAGACCTGAACAATAAAATAAAATTCTAGCAGATGAGTGGAAAACTAACCTAATTAGTTAACCAATTTCAACCTGGTGTCACTGTTTTGGGCATGTCGTAATAGACAAATGCCCCCAAAAAAAGAATGAAAATACCAGATCTACAAGCTCACAACGCATTGCATTGCGATGTCTAGCAAGTTTGTAGATCGGCTGTTTTTGCTATTCGTCATGCGACGAAGTATATAGGGCTTAAGTGGTTAAGTCTTACCAGGTGTGCTACTGTATGTAGGTGACAGGAAGAACTAGGCCAGACAACAGGTGGGAGAGGTTAAATACATGGTCAGTGATGTTAATGCTGATGACAAACCCATCTAATCTGTTCGACCGGTCAGTGAAGCCCCAGCCTTTTGTAGAGAGGATATTTTCTCTGCACGTTACCCACACACTTAGAGTGTCATTTATCGTAGTATGGCGGAGGTGCTCAAAATATTTTATACAGATGGTGTTTTTTTTATTGCACCAGCGTACAACAAAGTATAAATCATGTTCAGCTTTGTTCCTGACAAGGGAGGGGGACACTAGATCTGACTACTGTTGGTAGCAATTCCCTCCATTGAGATACAATAAAGTTTTACCGCCTCCTTGTTTTCAGCATTCTTCTACCAACTTTGTTTGTTATGCACATGTTAATGTAATGTTGGTTGTGAAATAACAGCCATAATAGTGGTTTACATTTGGCCACAAGTAACCACTATGCGGCTCATACTTCTGGGTCCTGGATCCATGATCTCAGGCTCATTCACATAAAACGGGTACCCTTTTGAGTATATATTTTTTATGGCTGTGACGAGATTAACCTTGACCCCTTTTGCACAAGCCTGAAATGTGGCAACCACTATACACACACGCATGCCTGCAGCCTTTACTAAACAGGTGCTGGGTCTTGGATTTAACAGCACACAGAGTCATTCATAAACAACACAGACACAGATTTGGCTTGCTAACCACATGTTTATTAGGTCAATAAACTGATGGCTACATAAATATGCAAATATGCTCACAGAGGCTTCTAAACCTGGTCGCATAGAAAAAGTAATCTGTAGAGCACTGAGCTGAGATTGGTTTGACTTGTATGTTTTGTTTAAAGTGTGGTTTTGTTTTAAACATGCCAGCAAAAGTTACTTTATTTTCAATTGAAACATGGATGCACATGGATTGTAGACTGTGTGGATAATGCCAGCAAAAACTGGCATCTCCTGACCCGTGTATAATCACGCCATACCTGACGGCATGACCATGTAGACATGCAGTCAACCTTTTTATAAAAGCAATGCATAAGTACAATAAATTAAAACAATATAAAACAATGTATTTAGCTTATACAGAAGAGACAACATGGTGGATAAATATAACAAATGTTTACAACTATGAAGGATGATAGATTTGAAATGGTGTTTGACATGGATAAGTTAAGGACTCCTGTTCAAGGCTGTGCAATGCATGTAGCAGGCTGACCCAACGCCAATAGCTTTTCAGATTGTTGAGACGCTATTGAGCCCCTGCTATGTGCGACGAAGAATTTGCTTATATAGTTCTGGCATCGTTCAACGATAAACACTACATGGAACGTGGGTTTCGTTTTTTTTCCACTGTTAAAAGCCCACAGTAGTGACAACTAGCCAGAGCACATAGTCAAGGTTCGATTAGCTTGGGGGGTATGGAGGGAAATCCATGCCTCTGCTTTTGATATCCCATTCCCATTCATTTTTATGGCTGCGTGGCAATATATTTGTGTCTTGTCAATTACATGCATTTCCTTTGCATTGTGAGCTTGTAGATCTATTTTCCCTATTTGCTTAAATGGTTAAGATAGAAAATGCCATTTTTTTTACAAGTTAAACCCTGCATTGAGCCTCAACAGTAGTTTTGATTCACTTGAGAACAGCAGGTTAGCCAAAAAGATACTTATTTTTAGACATAAGATGCACATTTTAAATTTGTAATATCAGCCATCCCTTCAAATACTGCAAGCATGAAAGGACATCAACAAACACTGTCAGATAGTCTGGATAGTTAGTAACCTTGAATTCATTTGGCCACACTAAATTTTGTAAATTCAAAGTATAAACCTCAATAAAGCTTTACACCTTTCATAGTCTTGAAAATAAGACAGGTTCAAAGTGTGTATGACATTTTGTAATGTTCTCACATCTCTAACTCGCCTGTGTGGCAACACTGTGCTATGTAAATTCTTATGGATGGAATTTGGATTTAGAGTTGCCTTTGATATGCACAACAGCAAACTGAAGGACCAGGCTCCCTTCAGCAATGATACTTATTCAGGGCAGGTGGTAACATGTTACATGTATAAATAACAAAATGGAATTCAGTGGTATAGATTTATGTACCAGAAAGGTCAGTGCATGCTTTTCTGTCGGGTGTAGGGTTGAATTGAAAATCTGAACACACTAGGACCTTGAGGTGCATTATTGAATACCACAATAAATGCTACATAGTGAGCTGCATATGGTTACATGCAGCCATATTCTGTTCAGCAACAGTCACAAAACACATGAACAGTCCACCACAAAGACAAAGCCAGGGCCTACTGTATACTGTTCGCACAGTGACAGAAACGTAAGCAATAACAACACTAATATGCGTTTAAGTGCTGTGCAGCTGGGTTTTGAAAGTCACAATTCCAGTCCTGCGGTGTGCTTGTTTTGGTTGAGTGTGCTAACATTTCTGTCACTAGTTTAGTAGAGTAAGTGCTTGGTGAATCAAAAGACACATGTACGGCTTCATCAAAGTACAAATACGTGTTCAGCCATGTACAGTAACAATGGTCATAGCTAGCTAGCTAATGTTGTAACATACTGTACAGGTATATATTCCCTTCTGTGTCAAAACAGTTTCTAGTGATTTCCTGCCCCATTGGGTTAAATCTTGTAATGTTTAAGGATTCCTTGTGTTATAGTCCCTATGATATAACCTAATTACACAAGGATGCCACAGCCGTCAAGTGAACACATTAACTGCTCTATAGATCAAGCGTCAGTCTTCTTTACTCCTAGGGTTAGTTAAAATATCAGATTAGCCCTAATTCAGTCATAATTATGGGAAACAAGCTATGGGCTAACGGGAAATGCTATTGTTCTGGGGCCCGTTTCTAGTTGTTTCACACATGGCCAGAAAATGAGCCAAAAGTGTGTATGGGGGAGTTGCGAGTAAAGGCTAATTTATACTTATAAGTGACAACTGTCTAAACAGCTGTGGGATGAATTATACATTAGCCAGGAGTCGTCATGGACTGTGTGCGAAATCACTCACTACTCCCTATATAGTGAGTTTGCCATTTTGTAGTGCTAACCAAATGTATAGCGAGACTTACTGTATATCCTATATAGTGGACTACAGTGGATTGTATCGCACAATGCACTGTGAAAAGTAGGGCACAACTAATGATCACCAATCAAGCTCTACCTACTACGTTGATTTAGCACGTTATAATTGTGTGACAGCAATGACACAATTAACGGTGACCACTATGAAAGTGTGATTTATTTTATGATTATTTTACCAATGAGCTCACTATAGAATCCTCTACATAGAAGTACCTTTTGTCGGGAGTAGTTGATTATTTTAGACACAGTCAACAGTGAAAGGTAGGATTGTCCCACAAACAAATGCTAATTTTACTTCTAACCCCTAATTATTTTGTAATGTGTCCCCGGTAAGGGCAGTGTCATACAATTTATGGAATATTAACTTCACCCTTTTGTTTCCTGCTGTGTTTTGGTTTGGTTGGTATGTAAAAGCAGGTTATCAATGTTCTGACAGGGACACAGATCATTTTAAAACAGCAACATTGTGCTGCTTCAACATATTGGGTCCTGACTTTGCTCAAGGCACAAATGCTGGTCCCAGTGCGAAAGCAGTTGGAGAAGCCACTACTTTAGTATGTCGGAAAGGAAAAAATAAGGTTAAGGTAAGTAACAGGGTCAAGCTGAATAGAGGTTTGAACCTTGTGATATCAGGCAGCGGGTCTACGTTTTTCTCCATCTTCTCCCTTCGCTCCCTGGTTAGTTAGTCTTCCATGCGTTGTTCAGTAGTTTGACAACCTCTTCATAGATGACAAAGACGATGGCCACATCCAAACACACCCGGCCCAGTCTGGGAACTGTACCTTTATAGAAACTACAAATAGGGCAAAACGTGGTGAATTTTCTTTGCTTGTGTATTTGTTATAGCCATAATTTCTTTGATGCAGTAACATACTAGATATGATAATAGATGAGTAAAAGAGGGACCCAAGCTAGTGTTGGTATCAGGATGGAAAGGGTTACTTACGCCTGCGGTCCTTCATGCTTTAAGATCTGGAAGGCACAGTCCATTGTGTTTTTGTAGCGGTGGGCCTCCAACCCCTACAAAATACAATTATTTATTAAAATACAGTTATAAATGATGGTGACTGTGTATCCGAGTGTCTGTGAATGTCTATGTGGTTGTGTGTGAGTCTCAAGTCTCACCTGCATTCTGGTCTTTACTACATCTAGAGGAGTATTTCCAAAAACACTGGCAGCTCCTGCCGTTGCTCCGAACATCGCTGTGACAATTGGGTGCATCTCTTTCCTATCGTCATCACCTTGAAGACCAAATCATGAGGTTGAACATTTAGATCAAAGCAAAATGAAGATAGATACACAGATAGGGAGGGAAAACCTAAATATAAGACTGATGCGTGTGCGCCAGTTAATAAAGCAACCAAAGAAATTCCACAGTCAACATACTCTTTTTGGAGTTATAAATGATGCCAACAGTGCAACCTGTTGGCCCTCTCACCTTTGTACCAATTACGGAGTGTGTTCATCACATAGAACCGGATGGCCTGATTTGTTCCTTGTTTTAGCACAGTTGCAGTAAGACCCTGGTAAGTCCCCCGCACGCCTAAAAATAAATACATGAGACATACAGTATAACGATGGACAAATGCCATTGCGTAGGTACATACATGACTAGACCAGTAGTTTGTGAAGCAATAAGCAATATTCTTGTGTCCCACTCCCATCCTAGAATGTTGAAGCAAAATGAAGAACTATGGATGTTTTCAGGATGTAACTGATAACACCTGTTCTGAACATTACAACCTTCGTGAACATCCTGTTTGCCCTGAGAAATGACAAACGATCACAGAAACTGACGTTATAGCTAGCAAACCTACAAAAAAATGTCCAGTCACATAAACATTTGCTTTGCGCCTATTCCTTCCTAATGATGTAAACACTTGACAGGATGCTGACATGGGTTTTCATGTATCCTGGCAACAATAAACTGCTGATACGATACGGTCTAGAGAATGAAATGAGAGCCCGGCCATATCACACTGAGCCAGTGTCTCCATCTCACCTTGTTCTCTGATGATCTCACTGAGTCCATGGAAGAAACCTCTATAACGCGGCCGAAGAGAACACTGATCGTGGATCAACTTCACCTGATGGTATATGTGAGAATGAAGTCAAATCGGAGGAGTTGTATTGCTTCATCATTCCATAGGCAAGGTATAGAGACCACAAGTTTTACAATGTTACATTTAGGGCTGGTGCAACTAACAATTATTTTCACAATAACTTAATCTGTAATTATAACATTAATAGATTATAACATGAATCTATGCAGTGAAATTAGGTAAAGTACAACATTATGGTAAAGGCTCATCACACTGTGAATTGTGAATGAATGTGAGAATGTGTTTACTCAGCAGTCAATAACATAACTTTATATTTTATTATATGGAACAAACAAAGACATTAAGACAAGCATTCACATTTTGGCAAATTTGTAAATACTGTAGCGCGCATTAGAAATGAACAATGATACATCACTAAACCATCAATACATTTTCTGTCGATTGATCAAACGATAATTCGATTAACAATTTCACCTGTAGTCACATTCAACCACAACAGTGGTGAATAGGACAGAAAGGTGCTAGAGAATCTCTCCCGTTCAGTCATATTCAGTGTGGTTGAATGTGAAGTGGTGAAGTAATGTTCAACTCAATCCACCTAGTACAGTGGTTCTCAAAGTGGGGTCCAGGGACCCTCAGGGTTCCTTGCGGGGGTTCCAAATGGACCCTTACAGCTCTGTAACTCTAAGAGTGTACAAATGTGACATGCTACATTTGTATACTCTTTTTGAGTTATGGGGGTCTTTGAACTAGTAAAAACTTGTGAGAAGCACTGACTAGTACATCTCTCTTGTTAACAACAGTGTGTTCACCAAAACCAACCTTTAGTGTCTCCATTGGACAGACTACGATGATGGCCTCAGTTACCCCCGCTCCTAAACCACACAGGAGACTCCGCGTGTTGTCTAGGCGACCGTTGGCATCCCGCATAGGGTTGCTGAGGATCTCAAACGTCCCAAATCTGAGAGGAAGAGCAGGTGTGTGTGTGTGTGTGTGTGTGTGTGTGTGTGTGTGTGTGTGTGTGTGTGTGTGTGTGTGCAACAGCGAGAAAGAGGACACAAGATATAGATATAGTAGATGCTGATATAATAATTATAATTAAAAGCAGGTCTATAGAATAGATTAAGAAATCAATGATTGTTTAATACATTCCTTAACTTTGCGTGTGTGCAGCAAAAAATAAAGAAAAGAAAGGCTCTGAGGGGAGGATTTGCAATGCTGACTACATCTATCCATCTTCATCCGTTAATCCGGAGTTGGGTCGCGGAGTGCTGACTACAGTAACACCCAAATCCATTGCTAATGATTTACAGTATTACACATTATCTAGCAAATTTTACAATGAGCCTGTGTTAGGGAATGAACATTATCTGTGGAAGGCCAGCCTCTCAACCCAACAGTTCAGCTTGGAATGAAATGCAAGAATATATAAACTCATACCACGATGTGTGGCATAATAAAACATTACAGTATGTCTGTAGTGTGGATGTACAGTAAATGGTCTGCATATATATATAGTGACTTTTATCCAAAATCCAAAATGGTGAAATTACTTTCACCATTTCATACACGGACAGTGCAGGCAACCATGCAAGGCACCAACCTGCTCTTAGCTGGCAGGTACTGTAGGGGTACAGCGACTTGCTCAAGTACACTTTGAAACAAAGCCAGGAGGAGCAGGGGATCGAACCAGGAACCTTCCAGTTCCAAGACGGTCTACCTCCTGAGCCACCGCAGCCCCAGTGTTACAGTATGTCTTACCTCACTGCAGACTTGGGGATAGATCCATAGATCATAGAGCTAAGACCTCGATACAGCCCTCTCAGGCCATGGTCCTGCACTGTCAGCTTCACACAGTCACCTGCAGAGATGCATGCACAAATAAATACAGCATACCCTTCCGTGTAAAAACAAGACCTTGAAATGTGAGTTGTCATTGTGATAAGGATAAATAGGAACTTAACGTGTACTACGTTAGTTCCATTGATCCAAGCCAGGGAACACAATCGATTGATTGATCATTAAAATAAACACGCTCTGAAAATGCATGCAGCCCACCCATCTGATCTGACCACTTAACACGGCAGCCATTAGGTCGCCTTCAAGATTTTCAAGTGGGAACCACGTACTGTCTGTCTTGAAGCACCCATCACTTGGCTTCAACACAGATCGGAATTCAGACAGCAGCCAACGAACCACACAGCAGCAGCACACAATAATGCCTGTGTGCTACGCAGCCACAGTGGCCTACCTATTCCTCTGTATCGTGGTGGGTTGGCTCTCCCATCGAGTTGCAGCTGGGTCTTCACATACTCTGTAGGAAAGGTGATGCAAATCTCTATGCCTCCTGCGATGCCTCCTGGAAGACAAGGCAGAAACATAGGGGTTAACCACTGGCTGCAGTATATCTGCAGACTATTCAAACGAGCTTGTTCTTGAATTTTCCATAGAGCACAGGCTGCGATCTGATCACTATGCACACAGTGGCTAGACTTTAGTGTAAGCCAGTGGCTGAATGAATGGTAGACATACTGCATGGATGGATGGATGGATGGGAGCAGCACACACATTCTACATAAGTAGCATACAGTAATAGTAATAGTTATACAAATGACTTGTTTTTGTATGATCTGACAGAACATTACATGACTTGCCACACACACACACACACACACACACACACACACACACACACACACACACACACACACACACACACACACACACACACACACACACACACACACACACACACACACACACACACACACACACACACACACACACGTTTAGGCATGTTGCAGGATGGATGATGCATCGTTTGATAACTCGGTTTTGACCCAGTTATTGTTGATAGCGTAGCGGGGGAGATCAGACTACGCTGGTTGCTAAGAGGCTGAGCAGCAGCAGGGCACTGCCATGTCTAGCCACCCCACTTGACTGACTGGATTGAAACCCTGAAACCTTGAGTCTACATAATATGCAAATGTCCACCACTATAACCTCACCTGCAAGGATAGCCTTGCCAGGGTGTGTTGTTTTCCTCCCTCCGATCGCAGCAGCTGCCAGCGTCCTCCTGGCCCCGTATGCCTGGTAGCTATTCGCTGGGAGGGCGCCCAGCCCCGGACCCAAACATTGGGGTGGGGGTTGCGGGGTAGTAGCCGTGGTCAAGCATCCACCGCGCCTGGCTGCAGCAGAGCTCTCACACGGCCCTTCTCGCACCGAAAACGGCTCCAGCAGCGAGGACATCCTCGGTCAGCGCTCTCTCTCTCTCTCTGGAACGACGGCGGACGGCAGGGATAAACAGCCACACACAGCTCAGCCTGAGCTCCGGACAATGTCTGTCAGATAGACGATCCAGCGGCAGCACAACACGGACAGGATGGTGGACCAATTCAGTGTTGCCATGTTGTGAGAGAGAAACAAGCAACCGGGTATATGAAAACAAAGCCCAAAAGAAGCGAGCCCTTCGCCCTTTGAACACGCGTTGTGTGAGCTTGTAGATCTGCTATTTCCCCCCAAAAATCTTGAAAACAATTTTTACATTTTAACAACACAAATCTTGTAGGGGGTCTCTGGCACAAAATATTTTCAGAAGGTTGGGTCTCTAATACATATTATTTTGGGGTCCTTGACATGAAAATGTTTGAAAACCACTGGATAATTTTTTTTTAGGAAACAAGCCCAAATAAGCAACTACACTTTAGAAACAAGCCCAAAAAAACGCAACCCGCAACTATAACTATTTACAAGCAACTTTACAGAAAACAAGCCCAAAAGTCGCTTATAATAAGCCGACATGGCAACACTGGTACCAATGTGGCGGCAGCGGGAGAATCATGAATATTAGAATTATGGTCAGACGATGCGCCCTGCCATTGGTTCACCCTGATGCCAAACCCCAGACACGTGACGTGAGCGTCCCACTGCGTCCAATGGCGGTGACGATGCTGTTATTGATCCAAGCCCTCGAAGCCCTCATTTGTTGTGAAACCAATGATGAGGTCACGTCGATTGTACCACGCGAGAAATCAACTGAAATCAGGTATAGACTCATTGATTTAGAATCAATTTGTTGTGTAACATAAATGGTCATATTTATACACGACCGAAGCTGGCATTCTGAACCCTTTTCGATTGCATTGGTTCATTTCATTTATGTCTTTCTGTTGTAAACAAGAGAACCTCTGTTGCCTCTGTCAATCACTGTCTCTTTAAATAGATTTCATGCCACTGTCAACACAGAGGCACACACAGGCACACACACACACACACACACACACACACACACACACACACACACACACACACACACACTCACACACACACACACACACACACACACACACAGACACTAAGCCCCTCCTCTCCTCGCCCTGTACAATGGAAGTGGGTCAGTGTTTCATGCCCCCCAGGAGGAGAAACAGTTCAGTCAGAGAGTGAGTGAACAAAACACACAACAATACACAAAACAGTTATTATATTTCTGCAGTCAGTTAATTTTTGTGTGTAGGTGTGTGTATGTGTGTGTGTACGTGTTTGCCATCAAATGATGCCTACATCATTGGTTCTCAAAGTGTGGTCCAAGGACCCCCAGGGGTCCTTGACTGGGTTCCAGGGGGTCCCTGCAGAAAAATGTGTTAACACAGCATCACAATCATTTTAACCACTTTATCCGTTTATATATAGGTTGGCTATTAAAAAATCCTCCTATCTGCTAAATCTGCTATTTTTGAAGATTTTTGGAAATTAATTTTGAATAATCTTTGCAGTTTTTAAACATAAATCTTCTTTTCTGGGGGGTCCCTGGCACAATACATTTTCAGATGTGGGTCCACGGCCAAATACATATCAATTTGGGAGTCCTTGGCACGAAAAAGTTCAAGAACCACTGGCCTACATAACATTAAAGAGGTTCTGCTGCAGCCAGGGGGCAGAGGTTTGTAGCATGCTCTTCCTCCAGATATTCCTCCTCCTCTTCAGTGTCCTATAATACAGAATAGATACTGTCAGCTGAGTCCATGTTATTGTTATAATCTTCATTCTTGTCATCGTCATCATTTGGAACATTTTTATAAACATAATTTTCAGTGTTAGCATCACTGTTGTGTTAACCTTTTCATGAGCAGCATCATTAGTAACAGTATCATCATCGTTATCATTATTGCGCATGTGCTTGTGCATTCATGCATTTTGTATCTGAATTACATTATGCACTTCCACCATACTGCTCTGCACGGCAATACTTCCAGATACAGGTCCAGTAGACACCTAAACCTTGTGAGCACCTCAATGTTAAATGTGCATTTTTTTCCCCCTAAATGTAAGAAAATAAAGAATACAAGAATGCTTTGGGAAAATGTTTTGAAAATAACATGATTTTAACCTGCACAGTATATCATTATCAGACCTAAATTGACTCTTCAAATTCTTGTTTATCCCCAAAATGACTGGCTACCACTGGTTCTGTAGTGAAGCTATGCGAGATTACGGGCAACACCAACTCGTGGCTCCTGAATCGTTGCCCTCCGCACCCTCCTGTCTAGCATCAGGGTCTTGAGCTCTGCAGTGTTGGTAGCTCCACTGTCGCAAGGTATCTTCGTAGGTGGTTACCCTCTTTCCTTTTCTGGCTTTGCCCTGGGTTGACTCCCACAGTGTCAGTTTTCTTGCCACCAGTTCTGGGTTCCGTAGCAATTTGTAGCATTTGTAGAAATGGTGTGCCTTAAATTATATACATTATATGTATTTGACCCCTCATTTGTCAAATGAATTTAAATATTAAATCAAATATAAAACTTTTAATATTTAAATATTAAAAGAAAATTGTGCCCAGTGTTCTCAGGGGCCCACTGTTGCGGTTAGTTTGAATCCTATGCCCCAGTGACTCTACACAGAACATAGAACATGTCTATGCAGAATGTGTCTTTCCCATCCAGCTACTGGCCTGCTGGGTGTGATGGCATAAAGAACAGCCCTGCTGTGCTCAAGCATTGATCAAAGGCACTTGTTCTCAACATCAGGTCCGGGGACTACCAGGGATCTAAATGGACCCTTACGGGTCTCTAACTCTGAGTGTACAAACGGAACCAAATGGACCCTTACAGGTGCATTTGGTTCTATTTGGTCCATTCTTTCCAAAGAAACTGCCATGGATACCTATATCGCCCCAGCAAACAATAAGCTGATTTGCACTTGGCAGGACAGTAAGCATGGTTCTTATTGTACTCACACTCCCACCTGATCCACCTTTGTGTTTAGACAGCTATAATAACACCTTAACGGCTCGTCTCTTCTGTTCCTCCTCACCTGTGTGTCTATCAGGCTCATCACCATGGTGCTGCAGTGACTGTGTTGGAAGGGTATCAAAATTGCAACGGTGATCTCTGGAATCACAGCAGTCAGTAGTTGACCATGGTGTAACACATGTTAATTCACAGTAAGGTGAGTCATGATACTACTAATCGGCCTAAAATGTAAGCATAAAAGTGCACAACTTGAAGTTATTGTGGCTATCCAATGTCTGCAAAAAGTTTTCTACAGCCTCACAGGTCAAACATATGTGCCTATAATTTCTTCACACTCACTTTGTTGCAGAAGTTAAGAAGGAGAATATTTGAAGAAAAACTTTGTACACATATTTTGATATTTATTTGTGGAAATATCCTGTATAAATGATAAACATGAACACAAAAAGATAAAGAAATAATCATGGCTGAACTTTGTACACAAAGAAAGAATCCTCCATGAACCCAAACAGCTATTGCACATTGTCACTGTTAGGAGCATTCATTTCCTGAGTAACGTAGAAAGTCTAAAGGCATGTAATGTGGAAGCAGCATGTTTCTCACATGATAACTTAAGTCATTCGTTCACGGTGTTCTTCAAATGATCAAACTGCAGACATTTTGCCTGTAGAAAAAGAAAAACAATGAGTATGCAGCATGGGAGGGAGGGCCTTTTTTGAGCATGCAGAATGATAGTATTATTTGTTTTCAGTGTCTGTGCATGCACGTTTGTATGTCTGCTTGCATATGACAGAAAGAAAGAGAGGCATAGATAATGACAGAGCACTGACTGTGTATAAACAGTGACAGAGATACTGAAAGAGAGAGAGACAGTCTGTGTATGCCAACCTCATGCCAGCGCAGTGTGTCAGGTGGCATGTCAAGATGGCAGTGAGGGCAAGATTGTGTCTGGTCGGGCACATCCTGGTCCCGGAGCCTGCAGTTTGGCCCCTCACTGCCCCACAGAGGGAGTGTGGTGGAACGGGAGGAGCAGGCGACACCAAAGTGAGGTCGAGGATCTGTCTGGTAGCTTACTTTCTTGCCACCAGAGGGCAGTGGTGACAAAGGATCAGACTCTTCCTGCAACACAATAGCGTGCAATGGAATGGAATTAGCATGTTAAGGTGCCCTGTTACTAAGAGGTACTTTTAATGACCTCTGATGAGTTGCGCCGTGGGCATTTTTATGTGAACCTGAGCTCCACCTTACATTTGGTGTAAAATGCTATACAAGCTATAAATGCAGGTTTGGGGAGGAAAAAAACCTGTTCGAAAGGTTTGGGGCGAAGCTCCAAGGGAAGAGACATAAGACAGTACCAGCAGGGCTCTGAAGGATGCTCTGTGAAGAGACAAACACACAAATACAGATGAAGCCACAGATAGACTCACATTGACATACAGTAGCTACAGCGGTGGTAATCCACCTTGTGTATTAATATTTAGTTGCGTGCTGGTGTCACACACCAAAAATAGCGATGCATTATGAGCTTGTAGAGTCTGCTATTTTCAGTGTGTAGATCTGCTATTATCACTTCATGCAATGAAGTATATCAAGCCCTTAACAGTCAATATATATAAATATTTTTTAATTTTTCAAAATGTTTCTTACATTTGATGGACTTATGAAATATTTAAACATAGTTTTGATACATTTCATATAGCCTAAATGTTTTACAATATTTTAAAACTTTTCCCTATGTAATTATGCATGCATATTGCCTAATTATGGTCCATGGACCACTAACACTCTATAGCTATGATTACTATCGGAATATAGAGCTATTTAACACTTTAAGAAAATAATGGGTATCTCACACCTGGCTACAATGTGGATCTCGGAACATCATGTGACTAGCCTGTGACATCAGTCATCTATGATGTCAGTCATCTATGACATATCTGTGACATATCCTATATTAAAATTGGCTTAAGGGCAGACCACGGCCATGTCACTCTGACATAACCATGAACATAAACAAATCCGATACGTCTATATAGGCATATCACTATGACTCAGACATAACCATAAACAAACCCGATATGCCCATATATAGGCATTATGGAGATCCCGTGCCACAGATCCGACTGCTATGGACATATATGGTCATGTGCATATGGGACTGACCGACTTCAAACTCGGCTGGCACCATGGAAAATACTCGAGGGAGTGTGGTGCCCGCGTGCGGTGCCCGCATGCGGTGCCCGCGTGCGGTGCCCGCCGCCGAGTTGTTTGACCGATATGTCCATATATGGGCATATATCAACTGGATATCCAGTTGTCCAGAACTGCCGATCCAACCAATATACAGGGTATGGGCATATACTAATGACATCAGGGATCTTCATATATGGGCATAAAAGGGACACAGGTAGAGACGGGTACAACAACTACTCTGACAAAGCTCCTGACACTATGACTCAAGACTTATCGGTCGGATCGGTGGTGCGACGTAGGTGTGACTTTAGATGTTTACCTCAAGTAATTTCAAATTTGGTTACGTTTCAGCGCAATCACAGCCTAATTGACCTCCATTATGAAATAAAAGTTAAATATTTCAAAAAGTATATTGCGAACAAAAAAAGGGACTGCAGTGCATCCATTTTTCAAGTTTGGCACTGACCGGTCCGGCGTTGTGTGCGAGAATAGCTCCCTACGCACAGCCATGCACAGACCATGCTTGGAAAATATCACTTACATGGCATTTAAAGAGTATTTTCAGACCGGTGCCACCGGCCTACTCTGGAACGATGCAACTCAGGAATGATGCAAGTTGGGAATGCATGCCCCACCCAGATACCCGTTGTACCCATGTCAGAGTACCCGTTGCACCAGTCTGTCTGTCTGTGTCCCTTTTATGCCCATATATGGAGTTCTGTGCCAGGCATGCCGAAATATGGGGTCTAGGCCAGTCTATGACATCATATATATGGGCATATCGGTAGGATCGGCGGTTCTGGACAATAACCTAGCCGCCTAATCACATGGCACTCCCTCGGGTTGTTTTTGGCGACACGTGAATTACAGACGAACACATTTATTGTAAGATGTTGTATATTCAATGCATTTGTTAATGCGCCTCTTATCTGTATCCCTATCTCACAAGCACACTGGTTGACAAACAATGCCTTAGCTTCAGAAGTAAAGGGTACGGTATTTGTAGTGATCCCCTGGGAAAAGTATTTCTGTGCATTTGACCTATCCTATTAGGAGAAGTGTGCAACCCTAGGGGGTGCACACGTAGCAGTTAGGGGGTTTAGTCTCCTGCTCAGGGACTCTTTGACGCAAAGCTAGAGGAAGCCAGAATCCAACCGGGGACCCTGGTTCCCAGACGGCTGCTGATCCTCCTGATCCATAGCTGTCCTTACCCATGCTTTGGTCATATAGCTCCACAGTCAAGCTAAGCTAGTGTTTTGTATTTGTTGATGACATGTATTGGTGTGTTATTTTTAATTGAATACATAGGACCACAATGGAACCAAGTCCCCAGCACTTTTTTGTGTTATCCTTTTAGCCTTAATGCCTGACTGTACCTCGTGCTGTTTACATTTCTGATTGATTCAATCAATCAATCAAAAAACAATATTCAAACAAGAGGCTAGCCAGTGAAATAACTCCACACATTTATTTTCTTGTTGTTTTATATTTTTTGAAATATTTAACCTTTATAATGGAATAGGCTGTGATCGTACTGAAACCTTGCCAAACTTGGAGTCATATTTCATTGACGGTTGGCGTCATAGATGACACATGATGTCACAGGCTGGTCCACATTGGAGCCACCCCATTTCTATGTGGTTCCCGAGATCCTGACACACACAGCAGAGAAGGCCCCGGTTGAGATTCGAACCGAGTACGCGAACATGTGAGTCCGATCAAAGATAGAGGTGGGTCTTTAGAGACCATACCTGCATCAAGACAGTCGTCACAGCCTCAGCCATTTCTTATTAATGGGTTTATTTTTTGATTTTGCGTTGATTAACATTTTCTCTTTCAAAACATTGCCGAACCTACCTGAATAACTGAGTCAGTGTTAACCAAATATTGTGTGGTTAAGAAGGCATGGACATTTGTGTTTAATTCTTCATTCAATCTTTTCTCCAGGAACTATAATCAATCCAAGCTTTAAAATGCATTAAAACACCACAATAACATAATACAACATTAAATAAATAAAAATTAATACATTTAGGCAATATGAAGTTATGTTTTATGCTTTATTATCCCTTTGTGGAAATGTGTCCCATCCTAGCTACTAGCATTGAGTAGCCATAGTCCAGAGACCTAGTAGTATCTTGGTCAAAGGCAATGGTAGGAGTGTGTACCGAGAATACATGTCTATTGGTGAGGGAGGAAACTCATACTCGATACACAATGAGGCGTAGTCAATGGACTAACCATCAGTATGGTCCTTTAACCGCTACACCATCACAGCTCGCATATCCAAATGACTTACTGAGTCTGCTGGAGACCTGTGATATTAGTGAGTTCTCTGTGAGGATTTCCTGTCCCTCTGTTGGAGTCAGTGACAATGGGAGACAGCCATTTTCCTCCTGTGGGTCCCCGGGTAGCAGAGTCTGTTCTGGCATGGTCTCTGTGTCACTGAGAGGTGCATCATGTTGACTCTCTGTGTCAACCTCACCTCGTGGCCCATTAGTAACATCACCATCTGAGGGCTGGAGAAACGACGAGTAAATACACGTGTGTTTTTGAAGGGGAGTAAAGGGAGTTAAAAAACTGCACAACCATGTGGTCTGGGCAGGTTGAAAAAGCAGGGTGAAAATTCAAGTTAGTTTCAGTGTAACATTACCCTAAAAGACAGCTAGACATCTATGAATTCTGTATGGCTTCTGTAATGATAACAGATACGAGGTTACGGATCATTTATATTTTATATTTAGGTACTGTATTCAGATGACTAGACAGAATCTTAGATTAGAGTGACAGCAACGGTATAACAACAACAGCAGCAGTAGCAGCAGCAGCAGCAACAACAGCAACAACAACAACAACAACAACAACAATACTACTACTACTACTATTACTACTATTAATAATAATAATAGAATGCATTGCAATAAAGCAATACAAAATGTCAGACCCAATGTACCATTGTACCTAACAATATCCCACACCCACAGGCAATAACAAAGACAAAAAATAAAGAAACAACAGCAAAGAAAAACAGTATCATTATATTTCAATTTTAAAAAAGTTTTTAAAATAAATAATAATAATAATAATAATAATAATAGTAATAATGATAATGGATATTTTAAGCTGACCTGACTCGACTGAACTTCTTCATCATCTTCAATTTGTTCTGTGTCTGTGTGGTCCTTCTCTCCTGATTCATGTGCAAGCGTGTCACATAAACTGCACCAGCTCCCAGTCGGCGTGTCAACCAGGGTAGAAGTCTGGCCACTGAAGTTACAGAAGCAGGTTTTTTTTTAAGTACCTTCTTCACCAAAAGCCAAGGTTATCAACTAATCAAGTTGCAGTTGATTATAGGTTAACTCAACCTCTAAATATACAGTTACACTCAAGGCATTCGACTCCAAAGTCATTAACACACACACACACACATGCTCCTTTTCTTACCATTGCGTGCATTCTTCTTCTTCCTCC